>NC_133658.1:232153102-232453102 GCF_037893015.1 Macrotis lagotis | reverse complement strand
ACATTTCCCAGTGCATCTGCACCTGCTGCTTTGTCACTTGCCTGTCATCACAAGACTTTGAGGAATGGTAAATAGATATAGGTGTTGTCCTGTGATGTGTCCATAAATTGGGTTTAAATGAGGTCAAGTTTCACAAAGTAATTGGCCCCATTCTTCTAAAGTCATGCTCCAGCAATAAGACAACTGGTGCAGTGGATGACCTTGGCTTCTTCTATATCTAATCAAGCTCTAAACACTCCACAGCACCCGCTTCAGCTAGTTTCATGGCTGTTGGAATAAAGTGTTCTTATTGGTCCATTCCACCAATGGAAGATTTCACATGTTTGTGTTAGACTCTCCCCGACAAATCACTGATGATGTGCATGTCATGGCATCACCTCCCTGATGTCATGGTGTTCTTTGAGAATGAAGGACAAATATCAAAAACATCATCATCATCATCATCATCAAGGTCTAGGAGAAATCATTTCATTAAGCAATCTTTGCAACTGGTAACTAATATCATGAAAACAAATGAAATTCATTCATACTGGAGACAAATGAGAGGTAAGTTCCACAGAAGGAATATATTTTCAAAACTAAATTTTATACAACTTAAATGAGTAATGAAGTGGTCCAATAAAGTACTATAAAATCTGAGTTCTGTGGCTAAGCAGACATTTCCTAACTTGGTAACCCTGGACAAGTCACTCTGCCTCATTGTTTGACTTAGTTTCCTTAACTATAAAATTGGGATAATAATAACACCTCCCTCTCAGGGTCATTAGAAAATCAAATGAGATAATATTTATAAATAGCTTAAACAGTGCCTGATACATGATAGATATTTAGTAAATGATTGTTCCTTTCCTCCAGTAACAAAATAAAACCATAAAATGTTTATTCCTCTGAAAAGTGTGAGTAATGGACAAAAATTTGAAGCCATATTTGAAAAATATGAATAGGTTTGTTCATTTTTATGAGGTCAGAGGAAAAAATATAGTACTTTTATTTTGGTTTTGTTGACTAATATTATTAAGGCTTCTTTTGTTCTCCTACCCTTACCTGGCCTGTGAGGATGCCAAGTACTCTAGCCATAATAACTAATCATCCTGGGCAGGTGCAAAACTGGAAATCAGTTCAGGAAACAACAGGAAGGGAAGATAAAGTAGTTTAATCAAAGACATCAGATTCAAAATCAGGGTTTAATAGTGCAGGCTCTCTGAGTTCTCAGGAAAAGCTCAGCAGGTTATGTAGAACAGATACCTCTTCCCACCTACCTTTCACAATGACCTCATTCACATTCCTTGTCATAGTCATGCTTTTTAAGGAAAAAAGTAGGGGGTCAGGGTTGTGGGAAACAATGTTAATTCTACAAAGGTTGCTTGGGTTGTTCTAATGATGGTTTGGAAGGTGATCTTGAATCTGGGAGTTAATCATTTAGTACTTTGATCAAAATCAATGTTTACTATGGTGAATCCTACTTATATCAGAGAAAGTATGTTAGACTTAACTTGACCCCATTACCTCTTGAGGTTTGGCAAGTTTTGACTTCCTGGACTTATAGTATCTCTATGTAATTATCTTAATTCCAGTTTGGCCACATCATCCTGGGTATATTGCTTAGGGGCAAAAAAAGAATATGGAAGAGACACTTGTCTCTAATCCGTTCATACTTTTTTTTTTTTGCTGTATTCACTATCTAGTATGATTTTCCTACATAGTCTCATAGCCGGGAGTATTGAGGTAGAGTAGGATCTCTAATTTTGAAATGGACAATGGCAAAGTGGGAACTGAGATCTTATTGAAAATTTGAATCCTATGTATTTGTCAATGTCCTTCTTTTTGACCACTGAAATCATACTGTTTCTCTATTTCTGTTTTGTCCTCCAGAGGTACAGTAAGTTAATACTCAGGCAAGACAATTTGGGGAACAGGCTAAATATTTTTCTTGAAATGATTAGCTTTTCAGTGGGACTGTCCTTTGCACTTCCTCAGCAGTCCTTTTCTCTGCCCCATCACTAAGCAAGACTACCATCTGAGCTGCTGTTTTCTTCCTCCCAAACCTGCCTGCCTCATGCCCCTAACCCCTCTGCTCATTCTTCAGTGTCTTCTATGTCCCCATACCAGAATTTACCCCAATTGCATTTTGAATAACATTTTATTTATTTCCAAATTTTATGAAAATGTAGTTTTCAACATTCATCCATTTGCAAGCTTATGAGTTCCACATTTTCCTACCATCCTCTCTTCCCTTCCCCCTTCCCATGGCAGTGAACAATCTCATATGGGTTGTACATGTACAGTCATATTAGTCATGTTGTGAAAGAGGAATTAGAATTAAGGGAAAAGAAACTCATGAGAAAGAAAGAAAAAGCATGAAAGAAATTTAAAAAAGTAAACAATATGATCTGCTACATTCAAACTACATAATTTTGTAATTGTGGTTGTTTTTTTCAGGATACAATTGTCATTTTCCATAACAGATCTCTCAGAATTGGCCTTGGTCAATGAACTGGGGTTGCAGCCATCATAGTTGATCTAATTCACAATGTTGCCATTATTGTGTACAATGTTCCTCTCTTCTGTTCACTTCACTCAGCATCAGTTCATGTAAGTCTTTCCAGACTTTTATGAAGTTCAATTGCTTATGAATAATATGCTGTAACATTCATATACCATAACTTGTTCAGTCATTCCTCAATCAATAGGTATCCCCTCAATTTTCAGTTCTTTGCCATTTTTTACATATCTCTTAACTCTTATATTTGAAGAGCAAATTTTCTGTTTAGTTCTGTTTTTTTAATCAGATAAGTTTGAAAGTCTGTTTTGCTGAAAGTTCATCTTTTCTCCTGAAAGAATATGCTGAATTTCTCAGGGCAGTTGATTCTTAGTTTTAATTCAAGTTGCTTTGCCCTCTGGAATATCATATTCTAGGCCTTTCAATTCTTTAATGTTGAAGCTGATAAAACCTGAGTAATCTAATTGTTGTTCCCTGGTCATTGCTTCTTTTTCACAGCTTACAATATTTTCTCCTTTAGCTTAGAATTCTGAAATTTGGCTACAATATCACCTGTACTTTTCATTTTGGGATCTTCTGTGGATAGTCAATGTATTTCTCCAATAACTATTACATCTTCTTGTGTTAGGGTATTAAGGCAGTTTTCTATGATAATTTCCAGAAAAACATACTGTCCAACCCCTATCTTCTGATCATGGCCTTCAGGTAGATTAATAATTTGTAAATTATCTCTTCTGAATCTATTTTCTAGGTTGGTCATTTTTTTTCCTAAGAGGTACTTTACATTTTCTTCTATCCTTTTCAGTCTTTTGGTTCTGTTTGATGGAACGCTGGAGTCTCATAGAGTTATTTATTTCCATTTGTCTAATCCTAATTTTTAGGGTTTTATTTTCTAAAGTTAGTATTTTTGTTTCTTTTTCTAGGTGGCCAATTTTGCTTTTAAAGATAATTTTTTCAGTCGATTTTTCATAATTCTCCTTTATGATTCTAATTCTTTTCTCATTTTTTTCTTCTTCCTCTTTCTTTGGTTTTGAAAATCCTTTTTGAGCTCTTTCAAGAAGTATTTTTGGCTCTGAGACCAATTCACATTGAGGCTTCACATGTAGGCATTTTGTCACTGCTTTTCTCTTCTGAGCTGGCAGTATATTGTCCCTATTGAAACTGTAGCTCACTATGGTTAGCACTTTGGTGAGTTGTTTGCTTTGCTCATTTTGATAGTATTTTTGTTGGGCACCAGGGATCTGACCTCTGACTTTCCACTCTGTGTTTGCAGTTTGTTCTCTGAGTTATAGCAGCCCACCCTAGTCCTACCTGTTACACTAGCATTTAGGCTCAATTTTACCTTCTGAGCTATGTTGGGACTTTACTTAATCACTAACTTGCTAACTAGAACCTGAGCTGCACTGTGGCTAAGAGCCTCTCACTGGCTTCCCAGTTCTCTTGCCTATTAGGCTATACTATCCTTTTACCCACATAAGACATACCTTTTCTGAAGTTCCTCTATTATATCTTGAATTGACAATTTGTTTCATTCTGGGTTTTTTGAGAATTCTATAGCTCTAGGGCTTGTTTAGAGGCTTCTTTTGGTTTAGAGGTTGTTTTGGGAAAAGTTTTGGCATCTTCCTAGCATCAACATCTTGGATCTGCACAAGAAGTTTCCCCAGTGGTATTTTAATGATTTATTGTTCTTCCTGTTTAATTATTTATTGTTCTTACCCCTAACTATGAACCTAGGCTTGTTGCCTATTCTAATCTCATTGGATCTCCTAGGTATGTGAGGTCACTCACATGCAATGCTGTAGGTCATCCTATAAGAACCTAAGATTTCATACTAGCTGGTTCATTATAGAATGTAAACTCCAAAGGCCAAAGACAGCTTCCTATTTTGTATTTTTGTATTTCTATGCTGAAACAGTATAATATGTAATTATCAATGTTTATTGATCAAATGATAAATTGATGTTATACTTCTGAAGATTTTCTTTTGTGCCTTCCTGGTATACATGATTTAAAATATATTTTCTTAAGCTTGGCATTTGAGGCACTCTTTCAATCTGTCTCCAAACTGTCTTTCTAACCTTATTTTGTATGACTCCCATTCATGTGCTCTAGAAACCAGACTCAGGGCACTAATAGTATTTCCTAGATCTTATAGGTAGGTGGGCAGTTATAGCTTTTAGTCAGTGTTTTTTTTTATTATTATTGTTATTTATTAGATATGCTGGTGATTTGCCTCTTCATGTACATATATTTCCCACTGGAAGAATCCAGGGAAGTTCCCAAATTCAGGGCTTTGTCCAAAGATGGCATTTAGTCAGAGTTATTGCAGTACATGCTTCTGACATTGAGTCACAGATTAACATGAAAACATTTCATAAAGCTGGAGGGAAGAGTATGTTTTTATTTCAATTCAATTCACTAAGAACCTGCTATGTGCCACATACCCTAATGGGTATTGGTTTCCTCTTTAATCCTCAAAGACTTATTAAGATAATCATTGTCTGTGCATTTTGAGCCCTTACACCAGCTAGGTCATCTGTTGTCAAGAGCTTAGTACCTGAACTTCCCATAGAGAAGGTCAGAATTTCTCCTTGGGATCTGTGATGATTTTGGCAACCTAATTCAGATATCTATGGTTTGTCATAGATAAATTCATGACATCTTGACACTTCGTTAAAAAAGTTGACAGAAAAAGGACAAGGACAGAAGGTTTATTAGTGAAGACATCTTTTCATTTGAAAGCTGAGTGCTATTAGTTTGGGGGAAAGGGCTTGTTAGTTTGCAGTCACTCAGGGTGAAGTGAAACTGCTGTCATTAATTTTTCATAACTACAGAAAGCTTACTAAAACATGTAAATGTAGAAGCAAATCATTTCTTGGTGCTAAAATAATATTTTAAGGTGATTTATGGCATGTTATGAAGAATTACAATCCCCCCAAAGTCAGTATTAAAATGTATTTAGCAACAAACACCAAGAGCTTTATAAAAGTTTTTTAAATCTATTTGATCACTTCTGGAAGAAGCTTATTAACAATGTCTTCAACCTTTATATTTCTCAGTAAAATCTTAATGTCTTTATCTTCCCTTCAAGAGTGTCAATTGGCTGAGCCTAGGAATTTGTGCCTTAAAGACATACAGTCTTTGAGATTTTAATGCATCATTAGATATTTATTGATTTTAACTGAAACAACTCAGCCATTTGTGCAAAATGAACCTTTGAATAGAATTAAGGATTCTTATATAGACACATAAATTAAATCCTCTTAGAATTTCAAAGTTGAAACTTTCCATCTTATTTTTTCCCCCAGTTATTCCTTTCAATGGCAAAACCTTCTAGATAGCTTTCTATAAAATCCGGTTTTATGAGAGTGATTCAAGCATTATAATTTCTTTTTTTTTGGCAAGATAATAGAGTTAAATGACTTGCCTAAAGTCACACAGCTAAGTGAGATGGGATTTGAACTGAGGTCTTCCTGACTCCAGGGCTGATGCTCTATCCACTGTGCCACCTAGCTGCCCCCATTGCAATTTTTTATATTGAATGTCAGGTATCTGCATTTTTTTTGTTTTTTTTTCTGTATCTTTTCCCTATTCCCAGTGTATGGTTGCAGGTTCAGAGATAGGCTTTCCGGATGGATTTTTAAAAAAATATCCTAGTCACTAGGCCTGAAATAAAAATAGTAATTGAACTATGATCTGTTGATAAGAATGATCAGACTTTAATTTAAATTGGTTTAACTAATTAAAAAAATCACTTATATAAAATATAGCTTATAAATATATATATAACTTATAAATATAAATATAAAATATATATAAATATAATTTAGATAAAAAATAATAAAATGATTTATAATTATAGCTGGCATTTTTGTAATACTTTAAGTTTTGTAAAACAGTTTTCAGATATTCTCTCATTTGATTCTCAAATTAACCCTAGGAGGTAAGTGCTGCTATTATTACTTCCATTTTGCAGTTTGAAAAAATAAACCAGACAGAAATTTAGTGACTTACCCAGGATATATTATTGAAAGAGTCTGAGGTCTTCCAGTCTAAAGGCCCATTATTCTACTTTGCCTCTAATGCAAAAATACATAACAAGCAAGTCAGTTAAAAAAAACCCCAAACCTTAAATAGAATATCATAAAACACAGAAACTCAGAAATCAGCCAGTTTCAACCAAACTCTTAAGAACCTCATATACAGTTACTTCCACAATTGACCTAAGTATGAGGCAGTGTATTGTACTTTTTATAGCAAAGATTTTGTGATTTCTTTAACATTAACCTCAACAACTTTTTCTGCTTTGCAACTCTTAAAATTTTTGCTGCTTTTGAAAACAAATAGAATAAATCTAATACTTTCTTCCTCTTGACAAAACTTCATATAATTGAATATAGCCATTATATCTATTTTTTTCTCTTTTCTGAGGGAAATATCCCCAGTTCCTTCAGTTGATTTTCATAAGACATAATCTTAAAACCATTTATTAACCTGGTTATTTTTTGGATGATCTTCAGCTTCTGAATGTCTTTTTGAGTATGTGGTGTATGAAACTTATTAAAACATTCGACTATGGTTTGACAAGGCAGAGTATGAGTCCTTCTTGTCTTGGACATTATACCTCAGTGCAGTCTGAGATTGTATTAGTTTTGTTATTGCTATTGTTGTTGTCATTGTTATGTCAAATTTCTTACTTTCACTGAGTTTTCAATCTACCAAAACAGGAAATTATTTAAATAACTATCTAGCCATGCCTTCATGATCTTGTACTTAGGAAGCTGCTCTTTTGAACCCTATTGTAAGATTTGACATTTACCTGTAAATTTTATTTTATTTGATTTGGCCCAATGTTTTAGGAAGCATGGCTCAGGAGATAAAAAGCCAGCCTCAAAGCCAGGAAAAACTGGATTCAGGTATTTATCCTGTGATCCTGAATAAGTTGCTTCACTTCATAGTGCTCAGTGCAATTCTCTAAGTCGATAAGTTTCAGAAAAGATGCCAACCCACATTAATAGAGGAGATTCCCTCTCCTGTACCTATAAAGTTACAGATCTGATTTCTAAACAGAGATTTTCTTTTTACTGACTGTCATCTGATTTCTTTATTATTCTTTCCAGATTTGCATCATCAAATCTGATAGATCTTTATGCCTTTATACAAGTCATTGATAAAAATATAGACAGTTCTGCTTTCATGTTTGTTTTGAACACAAATCTGTTACAACATGATTGATATACTGGAGAATAATATGAGAATGATTCTTTCAAATTTGTACATATGCAGTTTCTTCCAGGAGAAACATTGCAGAGAATTGTTCTAGTTAACATTTACTGTCTTTTGATGCCCACCTCCACAAGTAAATTTTGCCTTTTTCAAAGTCGTGTAATGTTTGTTGTGCATCTTCTGATGAGGTAGGAGCTGTGATTGGAGAAGGGCTGGTTAGAACCCACAGACTTCTCTCCCCTTCCCCCAGCCCCCACCTTCTGACATGGTTAAGACCCTGACCCCTGTAACTCATTGTAGCAGCCTACTGAGGCAGTCTTTTTGATAGTGCTGTCAACTTTGCCAGCCTAATCCTTGGGATCCAGGGAGTTAGCAGCCTGAACTGTACTGCAACACTATTTATGATGCTATTATGTGTTTTATTAACCAACCTTTTTAGTGTGTCACTTCCAAAATTTTTAAGTACTGTGTCCCTAATGCAGATTTTCTCATAAGCATTGTGATTTTATTGCATGTTTGTATAGTGAGGTGATTTTAAGAAACACATTTATCACATTATAGTAGAACTGACAGTATTTCATAAAAAGGAAAAGGGACTGATCCCAGGGATGCCGTACTACATATTTCTTTCTAAGTTGACATTCACCTATTATTGACTACTCTTGGAGTTTTACCATTTGACCAGTCTCATTTCTACCTAAGTATATCACCAGGTAGCCCATATATTTCTATCTTTACTACAACGACCAAAAAAGGGAAAACATCTGTCATATATGTTTTTTAAAATGTTTTTCTTCTCAGGCAGTTTCTAAACCAGCTGCATCTCTTTCATCATATATATGTATATATATATATATATATATATACATATATATATATATACATAGTTGCTAGATATTTACATATTTTACCTTAAATTTACTTCACTTTACCTCAAATACATTGCTTTTCTGTATTTATTGAATATTTCAATTAGCATGTATAAATTTTAAGATTAGACAAAGTAATATATCCTATTTCTCCCAGAATATAACATCTTAAAACATTTAAATGGAAGGTAACATGGTCTTAGAAATAGGGTGATTTCTTGACAAATTTTTTTAGTTAAAGATCAAAAATTGTTTTATTTGGTTTCTACTATTTCTTAGTACTTTTACATGATAAGGTTCAAACAGTTAGAGTTGGAAGAAGTCATTTAGTTCAACCATGGAACTAGTCTAGAAGAGTAGATTTGCCCACTCATGAAGATGGAATTATCAATCTGTTGTTCTCTTCCCTATACCAACAGGTCTCAAAGTATGTTCTGAGGACTTGTGCTACCCAAAACCCTTTTAAGGAATGCATAAGGGCAAAACTATCTTCATAATAATAATACTAAGATATCTTAATTTCTAATACTGAAAATAATAATCTAATTTCTAATATTATAAATATTTATAACCACAATACATATGATAAAGCTCTTCGGGGGTGGGTTCAATAATTTTTATGAGTATAAAGTAGTCCTGTGGCCAAAACGTTTGAGAATTTCTGCCCAATAGCATTCTGTGGTATTTTGTAAACTTTCATTTAGTTATTTCAAAGTATGGGCAAAGAAATATTTCGCCAAATACTTTGGAATGGTAGATATATGGCAGCTAGAAACATGATGAAGAGGCAACTTATAAGCAAATTTATATTTTGGAAATAATTATTAATTGAACATAATGAATGCTTTCTTCTCTCCTTCTGGATGGTCAGTAATGGAAACATGAAGAACATGATAATTAACTGAAGGTCTTAGAACAAATTCCATTTCATAAATATTAAATATGTACTATATGCAAGATACAAGCATGACTATGGATGTAAAATTGCAAATGGGGGCATAAATCTTAAACCTAGTAAATTATCTGTATAACAGGAGAAAGACCAATGAGGACCAAGGCAAAAAGAATTTTTGCCCTATGAATTTTTGGTGAATTTGCTTCTGAAAATACATGTTTGTTCAGAATGGTGGTTTTTCACTCTCAGGACCCATACATAAGAATTCAATGATAGTTTCCTGCCTTCTTACTTTGTAATCAAGAAAAGCCTTTTGACTGACTGATGAAATAGAATTTATTTAATTAAAAATTAAGCATACAAATCAAGGTCTCTCTTTACTACTTATAATTGAGTCAAGAATTGTTGTGAACTTTTAGAAGGGAGTTAGTAGTAGCCAACTTCCTCTTATTGACCTATCCCTTGTTAACTTCTAATAGTACTTTATGACATTTATAAAAAAAAATTAGCCTAACATGGAAGTGCTCTTAACAGGTCTTTGAAGTGTGTTCAGATTGCATTCCACAGAGTCCTCTTCATCCCTCACCTCCTGCTTGAGAGTGGCCTCATTTGATTGGCTGCCTGTATTTTTATAATAGGTGATATACTGTCAGTCACTCCTCTTTCTTGTCATCCTTTTCTTCTGACCTCTTCTCAGTAACTTTTATCTGTTATGTTCAAAGAATAATCATCTCAGTTCACTCATCCTGCTTCCTCCTTTTTACCTCTGCTCAGATTTTTTGGTTGGGGGAGTTTTCATTTCTGTTTTGTGTTGTTTGTCATTCTCAGTTTCAAGTACTTCAAGTGATCCTTCTGGGATCTTGGAGATTGATGACCTTTGATCCAGGATTGCAGACAGGATGGTACAGTCAGCCAATATGACATAGAAGTCCTAAAAAGAGAGCATGCCAAGAACAAGAACTCAGGGAATTTTGGACTTAGAACTAGAATTGTGCTCTATATGAAGTAAACTAAAATTGAATTATTGAATAGAATTACTCCTCCCTTTTGTTATGAGGATTGAGTTTATATATTTTCGATTATAAATTTCTGAAGTAAATATTTATGTGCAAAAGTTCATCTTTTAATATTTAAATGGATGAATTTGTAGGAAACCCTTATAATTGGGTAAGCATCATTTGTTGAAACTGGACAGAATAGAAGAAATAGCAAAAGGAAATGATGAATTAATGGGTGCTAAAGAAGTGTAGACAGTGAGCATAAATTACTTTTTTAAGTATCTTGGTGGTAAAGAGAAAAGTAGTTATAGGATAATAGTTTAAAGGGGAGAGCATATTCAGGAAATCATCTTCCTTCTATCCTTTTCTTTTCCTTTCTTCCTTTATTTTTGTTGTTTCTTTCATTCTTCATCTTTCTCTCCCTTCCTCCCTTCCTTTTCTTTCTTCTTGGATAAGCTTATAGAGGTCACAGAGAAAAACCCCAGTAAATGGAGGGGGATTGAATAGGGAGACAGAAGGGGAGAGAGAGAGAGAGAGAGGAGAGGAGAGGAGGGGAGGGGAGGGGTGGGGAGAGGAGAGGAAAGAGCGCACACACAAGAGCATGCTTGGAGAGATGGAAAGGAATGGAACTAGATTAAAGTATGATTTTCCTCTTTTAATTATTTTTTTCCAATTACATGCAAAGATAATTTTCAGCATTCAGCCTTTTGAAAGCTTTGAGTTCCACATTTTTCTACTACCCTCCTTTCCCTCCCCCCCCTTCCCATGGTAACAAACAATCTGATATAGGTTGTACATGTCTAATATATGTCCATATTAATCATGTTATGAAAGAAGAATTAGAACTAAGGGAGCAAAACATAAGAAAGAAAGAAAGAAAAGACATAAATTATTTTTTTAGTTTTTCTTTTGCAGGCAAATGGGGTTAAGTGGCTTTCCCAAGGCCACACAGCTAGGTCATTATTAGGTGCCTGGGGCCAGATTTGAACTCAGGTACTCCTGACTCCAGGGCTGGTGCTCTATCCACTGCACCACCTAGCCGCTTGTACTGAGCCGCCTAGCTGCTCCAAGAAATTTTTTAAAAAGTAAATACAGTATGCTTTATTCTGCATTTAGAATCCATAAGTTTTTCCTTTGATTGTGGATTGCATATTCTATAACAGTTATCTCAGGATTGTCCTTGATCATTGAACTGTTGAGAAGAGTTGAATCCATCATAGGTGACCATCACATAAAGTTACTGTTAATGTGTATAATGTTCTCTTGGTTCTGTTCACTTCACTTAGCATCAATACATGCAAGTCTTTCCATACTTTTCTGAAGTTCAGCCACTCATGATTTATTAAAGAAAAGTAATTTCAGTAAAATTTTTCAATGAATAATAAACATATGTTAGTTTTCTTTAAATCCAACACTTTCCTTCCCAATGATTCATTCATTTGACTTGTGTCCCTACTGATTTGACTACTCACCTTTCCTTTCTAGCTGTTTTTACATCAAAAACCTTTGTGCAATAGTAAGTAGTAAGTAAACAATTTTACTGAATTAAGTGAAATAATAATGTTAAAATGGAAACAACAATATGGATAACTCAGCAACCACATCAAATCTCCAAATCTCTATCCCCAGAATGGAGCCTAAAACTTATGCTTTAGAATGAGAGAAATGAAAAGCTAATACTTAATGTAAATCTCTTAACTCTAGTGACAATAAGGAACAGTGCTGTTTCAGTCATCTATAACTGACCTCTTTAGTTGAATGAAGGACTACAGAAAACTTCATACTTACTGGCTCTTCTCACTTCTTAATTATGAGTCTGATTAGATAAGAGCTCACTCCTTTGGCATCTTCTAGGGCTTATGATGACTGGCTTCTGCTGCTAGTCAAGAGCAAGAATCTTCTTAACCTGGCATTCCAGGCCAAGACTAAAAAAGGTCTTGAGATCCCTTGCCTTGTGGAAATTGCTTTAGTTTCATTAAAAACTCCTACAGGTAAATAGGAATAATGAATATTAATATCTTTGTATTTTTCCATTTTCTAATTTTAAACATAAATGATTTTTTTCTAATTGAAGTAGAAATTATATGAAATGTCTCATCTTTTTAATTTTTATTTTTAAAAATTAATTTAATTATTTACATATTACTATAATTGCCTTGCTATAAAAGTAAACATAATCTCAACTCCCTCCACCAAGATAGAGAAACCTCTCAAAAAATAAAGTGTGAGAGAAAAAAGAAAAAAAATATACTTCCAAATGTCCAGGTTCCAGATACCATCAGGACAATTTGTGTACAGATATCATTAATCTCTGGGATTGATCACCTTTTTTATCATAAGTCTATCAGAGATGTTGATTCAATATTTTTTCCCCACAGTTGCTATTGATGTTTTCCTTCTATCTATTCTTCCCCACCCCCCTTTATTATCTGTCTCCTTTCACTTTGACCCTACTCAACAGTGTATTGTGGGACAGCCAAGTGGTGGTGTGGACAGAGCACCAGATTTGGAGATAGGAGTACCTGAGTCTAAATCCCACCCCAGACATCCAACAAGCATCCAGCCATGTGACTCAGGCAAACCACCATCCCTATTGCCTTGCCAAAAAAAGATGTGTATTGTATCTGACTACCCTCCCCCTCTATAGTTCCTCTCCTCAATCACCTACAACCCCCATTCCTCTCCCCCTGTCTCCTTTCTCCCATTCTTTTCCTCTCCTTTTTCCTTTAGGGTAAGATAGATTCTATAACTTATTGAGTGTTTATGTTGTTTCCTTTCTGAGTCATTTCTGATAAGAATGAAGGCTTACTCATTCCCCCTCATGTTCCCCCCTTTTCTATTCCATTGCAAAGCTTTTTCTTGATTCTTTTATGTGAAATAACTTAGCTCATTCTAACTTTCCTTTCCCTTTCTCCAAGTTCATCCCCTTTTCACCTATTGACTTCATCTTTATAATATTATACCTTCATATTCAGCTCTCTTCTGTGTTTTGTCTATATATTCTCTCCTAACTGCTCTAATAAATGAGAAGCTTCATATGAGTTGACAGTATCATCTTCCTATACAGGAATAGAAGCAGTTCAACATCATTAAATCCTACATTATTCACCCTTCCCATCCATCCTCTCTGTGCTTTACCTGAGTCTTCTACTTGGAGATCAAACTTTCTGTTCAGTTCTGGTCATTTCAACAGAAAAGCTCGAAATTCTCCTTTTTCTTTGAATGTCTGTCTTTTTCCCCTAAAAGAGGATATAGAGATGATTCTTTTTTAAGCTTTTTAAATAATTTATTTTTGAATTTTAGAATTTCCCCCCAAACTCACTTGCCTCACCCTATCCCCCACAGAAGGCAATCTGTTAGTCTTTATATTGTTTCCATTCTATACCTTGATAGAAGTTGAATGTGTTGAGAGAGAAATCATATCCTTAAGGAAAAAGAAATAAAATATAAAGCATAAGAGATAGCAAAATTATATAATAAGAGAACGTTTTTTAAATTAAATGTAATCATCTTTGGTCTTTGTTGAAACTGCACAATTCTTTCTCTGGATACATATCCTCCATCGCAGATACACCAAAATTGTCCCGGATGAACTGAGCAAGTCTATTAAGATTGATCATCAACCCCATATTGCTTTTATGGTATACAATGTTTTTCTGCTTCTACTCATATCACTCAGCATCAGTTCATGCAAATCCTTCCAGTCTTCTCAGAATGCCCATTCCTCTTAGTTTCTAATAGAACAAAAGTGTTCCATAATGTACATATACCACAATTTGTTCAGCCATTCCCTAACTGATGGACATTCAGTCAATTCCAATTCTTTGCCACCACAAATAGCTATGAATATTTTTGTACAAGTGATGTTTTTACCTTTTTTCAAGATCTCTTCAGGGAACAGACCAAGTAGTAGTTATTGCTGGGTCAAAGGGTATGAACATCTTTATTGCCCTTTGGGCATAATACCAAATTGTTCTCCAGAAAGGTTAGCTGAGTTCACAGCTTCACCAATAATGCATTAGGGTCCTAGATTTTCTATATCCATTCCAACTTGGATCATTGTCTTTTCTAGTTATATTGGTTAGTTTAAGAGGTGTGGGGTACCTCGGATATGCTTCAATTTGCATTTCTCTAATAAGTAATGATTTAGAACAACTTTTCATATGACTATGGATCACTTTGATTTCCTCATCTGTAAATTGCCCTTGCATATCCTTTGACAATTTGTCAATTGGAGATTGGCTTTTTTTTGAAAGTTTGACTCAGTTCTCTGTATATTTTAGAAGTGAGTCCTTTGTCAGAAATACTAGTTGTAAAAATTGTTTCCCAATTTACTACATTTCTTTTTTATCTTAGTTACAGTGGTATTGTCTGTGCAAAAGTTTTTTTTTAATTTAATGTAATCAAAATTATCTAAGTTTTTTTTAATGTTGTTCTCCAACTCTTCCTTGGTCATAAACTGCTTACCTTTCCATAGATCTGATAAGGTAAACTATTCCTTGATCTCCTAGTTTGCATATAATATTGTTTTTTATGTCTAAATCCTGTATCCATTTTGATCTTATCTTGGCATAGGATATGAGGTGTTGGTCAAATCCAAGTTTCTGCCATACTAACTTCCAATTTTCCCAACAGTTTTTTATTGAAGAGAGAGTTTTTAATCCTAATAGCTGGACTCTTTGGGTTTATCAAACAACAGATTACTATAATTCTTTCCTGCTATTGCACCTAGTCTATTGCACTGATCCACGATTCTATTTCTTAGCTAAAACCAAACAGTGTTGATGACTGATGCTATATAATATAATTTTAGATCTGGCATGGTTAAGCCCTTTTTTGTGCTTTCTTTCATTAACTCTCTGGAAATTCTTGACTTTTTATTTCTCCGTATGAATTTACTTAACAATTTTTTTCTGACTCATTAAAGTAATTTTTTGGAATTTTCATTGGTAGGGTACTAAATATGAAATTTAATTTAGGTAGAATTGTCATTTTCATTATATTAGCTCGACCTATTCATGAGCAGTTGATATTTGCCCAGTTATTTAAATCTGATTTTATTTGTGTGAGAATTGTTTTATAATTATTTTCATAAATTTTCTGAGTTTGCCTTGGCAGATAGACTCCCAAGTATTTTATATTATCTGAAGTTAATTTGAATGGGATTTCTCTTTCTAGCTCTTGCTGCTGTATCTTGATATATATATATATATATATATATATATATATATATATATATATATATGCTGAGGATTTATGAGGGTTTATTTTATATCCTGTGACTTTGCTAAATTTGCTAATTGTTTCTAGTAGAATTTTAGATGATTTGGGGGGATTCTCTAGGTATACCATCTTGTCATCTGCAAAGCGTGAGGGTTTTGTCTCTTCCTTCCCAATTCTAATACCTTCAATATCTTTTTCTTCTCTTATTGCTGAAGATAACATTTCTAATACAATATTGATTAGTAGTGGTGATAATGGGCATCCTTGTTTTAGTCCTGATCTTATTGGGAATGCCTCTAGCTTATTATCACCATTGCATATGATACTTATTCAGGATTTCAGATAGATACTGCTTATCAATCTATTTCTGCTTCCTTAGTGTTTTTAGTAGGATTGAGTGCTGTATTTTTCATAAGCTTTTTCAGCATCTATTGATATAATCCTATGATTTCTAATAGGTTGGTTATTGATATAATTAATTAAACTAACAGTTTTCCCAATATTGAATTAAATCTGCATTCCTAGGATAAATCTTACTTGGTTGAAGTGTATTATCCTAGTGAAAACTTGCTGTAACCTTTTCACTAAGAATTTATTTAAGATTTTTGCATCTATATTCATTAGGGAAATAGGCCTATAATTTTCTTTCTCTGTTTTGACTCTTCCTGATTTAGGTATCTCCACCATATTGGTATCATAGAAAGATTTAGGCAAAGTTTCATCCTCACCTATTTTTCCAAACAGTTTATATAGAATTGGAACCAATTTTTCCTCAGATGTTTGATAGAATTCACTTTTTAATCCATCTGGCCCTGGCAATTTTTTTTAGGGAGTTCAATCATGGCTTGTTGAATTTATTTTCTGAGATAGGGTTATTTAGGAATTTAATTTCCTCTTCCTTTAACCTGAGCAACTTTTAATTTTGTAAATATTCATCCATTTCACTTAGGTTATCAAATTTATTGGCATAGAGTTGGGCAAAATAATTCCAGATTATTACTTTAATTTCCTCCTCATTGTTGGTAGGTTCACCGTTTTCATTTATGATATTAGCAATTTGATCTTCTTCTTTCTTTTTTTAAATCAAATTAACCAGAAATTTATCAATTTTGTTAGTTTTATTCACAAAACCAAATCTTGGGTTTTATTTATTGGTTCAATGGATTTCTTGCTTTTGATTTTATTAATTTCTCTTTTAATTTTTAGAATTTCTTTTTTGATATTTAATTGGGGATTTTTAATTTGTTCTTTTGAAAATTTTTCTGGTTTAATTTGTTGATTTCCTCATTCTATACTTTATTCATGAAAGCTATTAAAGATATACTATATCCCTTGACAATTGTCTTGGCTATATCCCATAAGTTTTGGTATTTTGTTTCATTATTTTCATTATCTAGGATGAAATCATTAATTCTTTCTATAATTTTGAGTTTGATCCATTCATTCTTTTTTTTGTCAAGGCAATGGGGTTAAGTGACTTTCCCAAGATCACACAGCTAGGTAATTATTAAGTGTCTGAGGTTGGCTTTGAAGTCAGGTACTCCTGACTCCAGGACTGGTGCTCTATCCACTGAGTCACCTAGTCACCCCACATATGTTAAATTTAAACCAAATCTGATGAAAGTAAGATTCAGGCAGTCTCATCTCCTTCATTCTTCCCCTCTATTGCAATAAGTCCTTTGTACCTCTTTATGTAATGTGATTTACCCCATTCAATCTCCTCCATCCTCCCATCTCCTTACTGGCCCCATCTTTTAAAGAGATATTGTTTTTACATCATTCTATCAGACTCATTTATGATTATGTATATTCTCTATAATAGAGTTACAATTCTTGAGAGTTATGAGAGCCTTTCTTCCAGATGGTGATATAGCCAATTTCATCTTATTGGATAGCAGTTTTTTTCTTTACCCAATTTTTTTTACCTTTTAATGTGTCTCTTGAGTCTTCTTAGCTCTGGTCTTTTCATCAGGAAAAGTTGAAAGTCTCATATTTCAACAAATGTCCAACCTTTCCCCTGGAAGAGAATGCTCAGCTTTGATGGATAGTGAATTCTTCATTGTATTCCAACCTCCCTCACTCTTTGGAATATCACATTCTAGGCCTTTTGATCCCTTAATGTTGATCCAGCCAGGTCCTATGTCCATCTCACTGTAGTTCCTTGGTATCTAAATTGTTTTTTTTTTCTGGCTGCTGTCAAGATTTTCTCTTTTATTTGATAGTTCTCGAATTTGGCCACAATATTCCTTGGTGTTTTCATTTTGAGATCCCTTTCCAGAGGGGGATTGGTGTATTCCTTCAATAATTATTTTGTGCTCTGGATTACCTAATGTTAGGGGAAATTTCCTCACTAAATCCTATAATATTAAGTCCAGGTGTTCTCTTCAGTATTTTCAAGGAACCCAACAATTCTTAAATTGTCTCTTCTAGATCTATTCATTTTTTTAAGGCAATGGGGTTAAATGACTTGCCCAAGATCACACAGCTAGGCGATTATCATGTGTCTGAAGTCGGATTTGAACTCAGGTCCTTGTGACTCCAGGCTGGTGCTCTATCCACCTAGCTGCCCCTTCTAGATCTATTTTTGAGGTCATTGGTTTTGCCAATGAGGTATTTTATATTTCATTCTATTTTTCAATTTTTTGGCTTTGTTTAACATATTCTTGTCTCATGAAGTCATTAGTTTCCACAGACTCCATTTTTTTTTAGAGAAGAATTTTCTTTATTTACATTTTGCCACTCCTTTTCCAATTGGTCAATTCTATTCTTGAAGGAACTTTCCATTTGTCCAATTGAGATTTTGAGACAATTATTTTCTTTTCCCATTTGCCCAGTTGAGGTTTTGAGACTATTATTTTCTTTTTGCATTTATCCAATTGTATTTTTCAAGGATTTGTTTTCTTGTTGCAAGATGTTAATTTTTTCTTTCTAATTGATTTTTAAACTCTTCCTGATTTCTTCAAGGAAGTCTTTCTGAGCTGGAAACCAAATCATATTCTCCTTAGAAGTTCTAGATCTCTCTGAGTTATGGTCTTTAGCTTATAGGTAGTTTTCTGTGGACTTCCCTTTCTACTTGTTTTACTTCATTTCCCTAAGATCCTCTTTTGGGGGAGTGACTGGTTCACAGAGGTTTGGTGGTAGGATATCTATAGGCTTTGTTCACTGGGTTTAGCAACTCCAAATGGGCCAGCCAGTAGAGGGTGCTAGAGACTTTGCTCACTTTGGTTAGTAGCTGCAAGTGTGCCGGCCAATAGGGGGTGCTGGTTACTTTCTCTGGAGTGTCTGTGACCTTGATTTGAGGGCCTCTCCTCAGGCCTGGAGGGGGTGGGTGACACTGCTGGATACTGTCATCCTTCAACAATATGGCCTGGGCCCTGGGGTAAGAATGTTAATCTCCCTGAGGGAGCTCTGCTGCCCACATCTGGAGGGGGGAACCTGGGAGGGCAGTTACTGGGTTTGTTCTGTGAAGAGGACTCTGCTTAAATTAAAGTATGGAGCCCATGATCCTCCAGACCACCCAAGCCCTGCGGATCAACATCCAGACACATTCTGCTCCTCTCTATGCTGGAACTTATCCTCTAGCCTTGCTATCTCTTCCTACACCACCACTCACACAGCCAAAGACCCTGAGGCCTAGTTGGCCCTTGAACCATGGCTCCCATGGTTAAAACCTCTGTGGCTGATCTTAGGTTAGTCTGGCTCTCAACCCTCCCCTGCTGACTCTCCTATCTCTGCCCACAGCTCATTCACGATTCCTGGAGATAGACCTTGTTGTTAGATATTCCTCTCCTAGCTCCTTTTTCTGGGTTTTGTTGATTGAATTTCTGTTCAGATGTTTGTTTCATATTATGAAGGAAGACCAGGAGACCTAAGCACAGTGCCTCTCTTTTCTCCATCATCTTGGCCAGAAGTCATACAGTTGATTCTTGGTTATAACCCAAGCTCTTTTTCCTTCTGGAACATCATATTCCAAGCCTATGAGCCCTTCATGTAGATGTTGCTAAATCCTGTGTAATCCTGACTGTAGCACAACAATATTTGAATTATTTCTTTCTGGTTTGATTATATTATTTTCACTTTTGATTTTGGAGTCCTGGAATTTGGATATAATATTCCTGGGACTTTTTTTGAGGTCTCTTTCAGGCAGTGATTGGTAGATTTCCTCAATTTTACCCTCTGCTTCTAGGATGTTAGGACAATTTTCCTGGATTATTTCCTTAAAATGAAATCTAGGCTCTTTTTGTGGTCATGACTTTCAGGCAGCCCAATAATTTTTAAATTATTCCAGATCAGTTGTTTTACCATTGAGGTATTTTGCATTTTCTTTTAATTTTTCATTCTTTTGGTTTTGTTTCATTGTTTCTTATTTCTCACAAAGTCATCAGCTTCTCTTAGCTCTATTCTACAATTGAAATTGAAACAGTTGGATCTTTTTAAGAGAACTTTCTTATCTCCTGTTCCATAAGACCAATACTATTTTAAGTCATTCTTCTCCTCATTGGCTTTTTGGACCCCTTTCCCATTTGCAACTGGTTTTTACACGTTGTTTTCTTCAACACTTTTTTTTTGTATCTCCTTCAGCAAACTGCCAACTTGGTTTTCATGATTTTCCTGTTTCATTCTCAATGCCTGTTGGCTCCATGTTGCGTGACTCTGTTGGACTGCTTCGGTTTCCCAGGGCCTTGTTCTACCCTGAGGCCTAAACTTTACTGGCTCCTTGCTCACTCTGGCACAGTTTTCCTGCTATCCTTCCAAGTTTTCCTTGATGATCCCTGGATTGGGAAGTTTGGACATTGCTCCTGTTATCATGAACCCAGCACCCCCAGATACTCAGGTGCTCCACAATCTGTTACTGGAAGACTAGAGCTCATCAGCTCTGGCTCTGCCTGATCCTGTCTGTGTTGGTGATCCTTCCCACCCCAATGAAACAGACCTTCTTGAGGATCTTCCAGGTTATCTTGGGCTGAAAATTGTTTCAGTTGGTCTTTCTGTGGGTTCTGCTGCTCCAGAATTTGTTAGAGTTTTAATTTTAAGGTATTTAGAGTGTTCTGGAAAGGAGAGCTTCTAGGAATTCCTTCCTCCACCCACCATCTTGGTTCTGCCACAATGGTGTCTCATCTTTGGCCTTTTCTTCATGAACCATTCTTTTACTAATATATACTTAATATCATGTGTGTGTATATGTATGGTTTTTTTATTGCCATGTCCAACATATTCTCTCTTTTTGCAAGAAGGATTCATAGTATGTAAATGAAAATAATTTATAGATTCTTGGTCATTTTCATTTCTTAAAACTAAAACATATTTCCCAAAATAATCTCTGTCATTTTCCTTTATGCTCAAAGTTTTTCATTGAAGGTATTGTTTATGAAACTATATGCTGACTTTGGAGGATCTTTAACCAATTTAATTCAACAAATATTTATTGGGAATTTATGTTATTAAATATACCATGGTATTAGGCTTGAAAGACATAAAAATTAAAAATATTTTTTCAATACTTTACTAAGTTTTTCACAAAATCTTTCATTAACAATAGACTTTAGAAATGAATGCAACAGCAGCAGCAGTTTTTGAGAGCTCTCAGAATGAGAATAGTAAGGGATTAGGCAACTGTTCAGAAAGAAGCTACAGATAATCTTTACTGGCACTGGGTGAAGGACTGTTGCATTATCTATATGTAGCTCTGGTTCTCAGTTTCAGAGCTACTAGCACTTGAGGCAACAAGAGAGCAGGGGCTCTAGTCCCAGTTCCAGGACCAAAAGAAATGCTATCACTTGCAGCTGCAGGAGAACAAGGTCATTTCTTTGGTAAAGACCAGAAAAAAAGCCAGAAGAGCAATGATCACACCTCTCTTTAGAGCATACCACCTTGGAAACACCTAAAATTCACAGCCCCCCCAAAAAAAAAACTAGCTCTAAAAACAATATTACAAAACCAGTATTACAAAAAAACCACCCAACTTTAACATCAAGGTAAAAGTAAAGAAATAGGCTTGAGTCCCAAAGAGATCATACAAAAAGGAAAAAAAAAAGACTATACATACAAAAATAGTTATAGACCTCTTTTTTGTAATAACAAAGAATTGGAAATTAGGCTCCTATAAATTTGGGAATAACTGTGCAAATTATGGGCTATGGTTGTAATATAACACAATTGTGTTATAAGAAATGATAAGCATGATAGTTTCAGGAAAAATATATATGAACTCATACAAAGTGAGCAGAACTAGAGGACCATTGTGCCCAGTAATAGCAATATTTTACAATGGTTAAGTGGGAATGTCTTTGCTATTCTTGGAATACAACGATCCAAGACAATTCTGAAGGACTTTTGTTGAAAAATGCTATCCACCTCCAGAGAAAGAACTGATAGAGTTTGTATGCAGATTGAATCATAATTTTTTCACTTTCTTTATTTCTCTTGCCTTTTTTTTGTAACATGGCTAATATAGAAATATTTCTTCCCTTCTCAGTGGTAGGTTCTTTGGTGTTCTTTTTACTGAATAATCAAGACTCAGTTTGAGTTGTATTTCTTCCCAGAGAGGGGGTGGGAAGAGATAAGCTTTTGTCTTTGCACCTTTCATTAGAATTTGGGGTAACCTAATTCATGAAAGAGAAATAAAGTCAGAGAAGTATATGAATGAGAATCCTTGTCCTCATTACTGGAGCCCGCTCAAATTCATTACCAAGTTTCATTTCTCAGGTGACCTCTCCTCCTCAATGATGTCAATAATCAAGACAGGCTGAGAGCTCTTAGCTAATACCTAATTAACTATATACCTATTAGGATTTCTATTTTCTGGTCAGGAAGGGATCAATAACATGTGGTTAGAAAGACAGGAGGGCATTTAAGATAATCCAGGACCCTTCATCTTGATCTTAAATTACTAAGACATTAATTGACCTTCAATTTATTGATTATTGACTTAATTAATAAATTGATTTTTAGTTCCTAGAAACCTCATCACTCTGAATTTTACTTGTAATATTTCCATCTTAAAATCAAATATGGTTTATTATGTTCAGTTCTTAACATCATCCAGAAGAAAGTTATTGGAAAGTAAATGACCTCAGATTCATCCTAAATGGAAATCATTTGAAGGAACTTCAAATGGGTTGTTTATCACAGAGAGAAAAGTTTCAGGGGGAATATGATAGATAACTTCAAATATTTAAAGGCTTGTCATGTGGAAGAGTGATTAGATTTGTTCTCTTTGGTCTTAGAGGACAAAACAGAAAGACTCGTCTGCAGCAGGAGAGTGAGATTTAGATGATATAAACAGGCCAGTGTAGCTTGATCGGTGGTATTATTCAATCTTTTTTTCTAAAGAAAATGAGTGACATCTGTTATTTGACTTGCTCCTGAAGTGGATTTAAATAAATAGAGACTGCACAAAATTGTCTGTCTCACTGTCCTTTTCAGCAGGATGATTGTAGAAAAACCTGAAAAGAATCAAATGTTACAAAGTAAAGTTCTTAAAATCAGAAGAACGTTTTATTATGTAAGAGCATTATTTTACCAATGAAAAATTGTAAATTACAGCTATTTTTCAATACAATGTTCTAAGACAATTCCAAAGAACTAAGGATGAAACATGTGGCTCCAGAGTCTGAATACAGACTGAAACATATGATTTTCACTTTCTTTCAAAATATTTTTTGAGACTTGTACAAAATCACTGATATGAAAATGTTTTACATATTTGACATGATTGCACAAGTATTGATGTTTGTCCTTGTTTGTCAGAAAAGATCATGACATCAGGAAAGCGTTGCTATGACATTCAAGTGAGTTGGATTTGAATGAGAGCATGTTGTGGAAAGTCACCAGCCTCATTTTGTCCTCCAGAGCCATCTGGGTCCAGTGGTCAGATATGAATCAGGACTACTAGGGATGCCCATGGATGCAGTGGAAGAACTTGGTCTTTTGAAGGCAGGTCTTTCCCAGTTTAGAGTCTGACTGAGACAATGCTCAGACAGTAATTAAGGTTAGGTAGGAGAGATGAGGAAAAGAGACCCCCGTTTATGTCAGTGTGTCTGATATGTGGACACAAACAGAATTTGCTAACAACTCAGGGGAAATGAAAGACTCTCCTTTCCCATTTCACTTCAACTTTCAATAAATTTTCTTAGTATTAACTTCCTTTTTATGCCCACAAAGACTATCTTCCTGATAGGAATATAATTTTAAGAAATGTAACATATAATTTTGTTTTTTTATAAAACTTGTTTTTAAAATTAAATAATTTCAAAAGCTTAGTATAACAGAAATTGATATTCATTTCTTTCTCCAGCTCATTTTTACAGATGAGGAAAATGAGACAGTTAAGCGATTTGCCCAGATCACATGCTAGTATCTGAGACCAGATTTGAATTCATGTCTTTCTGAGTTAGTTTCAAAACGAAATCTCACAATTCACTTGACATATTCAGAAATCTGTGCTTGCTGTGTATCACATCTCCTTTTCTTCATCATTGTCTCATTCTTGCCAATATCAGTTTTTCCTTTTTCCCTTTTGGAAAACTCCACTGCCTTCTCTGCAGACATTTTTTTTTAATTTGAGCCGTGATTGGAGAGAGGCAAGTATAATAGATATATGCTTATTTCCTCTGTGGTTTATCCTCAATATATGTTTAACACTTAGAATCTCCTTCAGCATTTCTCTTTGACATATAGTACCAACCAAGTCTGGAGACAGATTATAGAAGTGACATATCCAAGGGTTGTTACTATCTCTTATTTCTTGAAATACAACCATTTATTTTTTAAAGTACTTTCAACTGGACTCTGATTTCTTATTCTCTCTCTCTCTCTCTCTCTCTCTCTCTCTCTCTCTCTCTCTCTCTCTCTCTCTCTCTCTCTCTCCTCCTCCTCCTCCTCCTCCGCCACCTCCTCCTCCATACCCCCAGCAATCTTTCAAGATAATTTATTATTTAGTATCCTGGATGCTGACCTGAACCAAAATGATAACCATGGGATCAATTCTGTTTTCAGTCTGTTCCTGGGGTCTTACACCCTTAAATAATTATTATCTTTATTGATCCAACTACAAAATGCACAAGAATATATGTTCTTGCTCCTTTGCTGGTTATGACTCCAGTGATACAGTTGCTAACTTTGCTGAGAGCTGTTATAGAATAGAACAGACTGAAATAGAAAACAAAGAGTTGGGATAGAGTATATATATTTTAATAAGGGAGGCAGTTATTATAGACTCCTTGGAAAATAATTTTGACTGTAAAGGAAATGATTGAAACAGTTTGAGAAATGAAGGGGCAATTCATGGAATAATTTAGAACTTTCTTCATGCAAAATCCTGTCCTAAATATTGGTACCACCAAGAAGTAGATATAGTGTGCTGGCCTCAGAGTGAGGAATACTTGTGTTTAGATATCCTCTATGGCACATATTGATATTGTGATGCTAGGCAACTGAGTTACCTAGTTAACCTAGGTAATCCTCTAAATGATGGATTTCATTGAAAACTGATTAAAATTAATGGAGTTTCTTTTTAATTTTAATCACTGATGTAATCTAAGTGTGTGTGTGTGTGTGTGTGTGTGTGTGTGTGTGTGTGTGTGTGTGTGTGTGTGTGTATTTTAGGAGTATGTGGTGGGAATCCAGCATTGAACTTCTTATCTGTTTTTAAAAAAGCAAGACATTATTTCACTTATTTGATTAGCTAAATCAGCCAAGAAGAAGTCTTGTAAGTCCCAGAAAATTTGATCAGATCTTTGGCTAGCAAAGTGATAGAAAAACTTTGCTTCCCACCAACTATTTAGGTAATGCTCAAATCATGATATAGAGTATGTTTTGAATGGCATGTGGACATCTCTTGCTGTGTTTAATCATAGCTTCCACTTACATACAAGTGAATTGTAGATATAAGGGAAAAATTATAATAGGGATCTTTTTTTTCAGGAAGTGAGATTGATTGCAGTAGAGCAAGCCTGTGGAAAACCTTGTCTTTGTGCAGCAGGAATGATTGAGGGGAGTAAATATATTTTTAGAGTTTTGCTCAAAAATTTTTCTCTTAAAGAAAGTTTAGCCATGCCTATACATATTGTGTTATCATACATTAATATTAGTATAACTTATAGGAAATACAATTGTTTGTTATTTTGTATCATGAATGCTTGTTTTCTCTATGTATTTTCCGTTCCATATGTGCATCCATATGTTAGCTTCATCATACTAGTTTCCTACATGAATCTTTTCTTCTTACATATGATATACAAAGATACTGGCAGGAGAGCATTCCCAGAATTTTGAGAAAAGTGCTTTATTGTTACTTATCCTTTATTGTTAATTCATCAAATATCCTTACTTTAAATAATTGTGAAAATTTGTTGATTAATAAACATAAATGCAATGGTGGGGACTTATGAGGAAAGGTTTTGAATGAATGTGAATTTTTGGAAATATTTGGGTCTATATGATATGGTTTTGGGAATTACCATGAATTGGGGGGAGGTGCCACAAATGCACATGAATAACATAGCATTATTTTAAATTTAATATCATGTTGATCTCAAGCTCAGATGATTTATAATATAGATCATTGGGAAATACTGAACATATATCTTACTTCAAATAGTTGCTAAATCTTACAAGTGTTGCCAATGTTCCATCTGGATAAGAGAGAATAAACTTTTCATACAAAGTTTACTCACATACAGAAGGAGTAGTCAGGTTTTGCTTTATACTCCTAAAATGTGACTCTGGCAAAGTAAGTAAGCCCCTTTATGCCTCAGTTTTCTTCATCTATAAAATGTGGATGATAATAGCACTTCACAGAATTATTGGTAGAATCAAATGAGATAAAATATGTAAAGTCATCTATCACACTTAGAGCACTATGTAAATACTTATTATCATTATAATCACTGTTATTTTTATAATCACAATTATTGTTAATATAATTTCTATACTATTTATCTCATCCCTTGAAATATGGGATAAGATTTTTTTAATTTATTTTTTATTCTCATTTTGTACAAATTTTTTTTACATTAATAAAATATTCTTGTTTACAAGTAAACAAAATACCCCTCCTCCCCCATGAATATAGATATACTTGTCTGGGCAAAAAAAAGTAAAGGGGAGAGAAAAAAATTAAAATAAAAAATAATAATAGTAATAATTGTAGGTATGGCCAGGTGGCGCAATGGACGAAGCACCAGCCCTGGAGCCACGAGCACCCGAGTCCATATCCAGCCTCATAAACCCAACAATCACCCAGCCGTGTGACATGCAAGCCACCTGATCCCCACTGCCCTGCAAAAACCAAAAAAAAAAAGAAAGGAAAAAAAGACCCAAAATGAAATAAAATAGTAATAATAGTAGGGGTGGCTGGGTGGCAGACAGAGCATTGGCCCTTGAGCCAGGAGCACCTGGGTCCAAATCCGGCCCCCGACACCCAAAGATCACTCCGCTATGTGGCCCCAGGCAGGCCATCCAGCCCCACTTGCCCTGCACCCTCCCCCAAATAATCATAACAAAAAATGTGCTTGAGTCTTTGTTCCAACACCAACAACTCTGTCATGGGTGGATCTCATTCTTTATGATAAGTCCATCACAAAAGTTATTTCCATATTTTTCCACCATTGCCATTGCTGATCGCAACTCCCTCCTTTCTTATTTCTCCACTACCATGTACTCTATTTTCTCTCTCCTTTCACTATGACTCTGCTGTAGGGTTGCTGAGTGGCACAGCAGACAGATCCCTGGTCCTGGGGCCAAGAAGCCCTCAGCCCCCATACCACCCCTTAGGCCCAGAATCCACCTGGCCTTGTGGTCCTGGGCAGGCCTTCCATTCCCAGCCCCTTGCAAGCAGTAAGAAAGAAAATGTGTTATATCTGGCCACTCTCCCCCCCATGGTCCATTCTCTCCTCCTTTATTCACATCCCCACCCCTTCCCCCCTGCTCCCCCCCTCCTCCTTACTCCAGATGTCTATACCCCATTGAGTATATATGCTGTTTCCTCTCCTAGCCATCTCTGATGAGAGCAAGTTTTCCCTCATTCCTCCTTGCCTCCCCCCTTCCATATCATTGCAATAGCTCATTGTAATAAAAAAAATCTTATGTGAAATATCTTGGCCTATTCCCCCTCTCCTTTTTCTTTCTCCCATTCCATTTCCCTTTTTTTCTATTGACTCCATTTTTACACCATATTTTATCTTCGAATTCAGCTTTCTCCTGTGCTTCAACTATAAAAGCTCTCTACCTGCTCTATTAACTGAGAAGGTTCATATGAGTATTATCAGTGTCATTTTTCTATGCAGGAATACATGCAGTTCATCCTCATTAAGTCCCTCATATTTCCCCCCTCTCCTCCAATCTCCATGCTTCACCTGAGTCCTGTATCTGAAGATCAAACCTTCTGTTCAGCTCTGGCCATTCCAAAAGGAACATTTGAAATTCCCCTGGTTCATTGAAAGTCCATCTTTTTCCCTGGAAGAGGACATTCAGCCTTGCTGGGTAGTTCATTCTTGGCTGCATTCTAAGCTCTCTTGCCTTCTGGTATATTGTATTCCAAGCCCTATGAGCTTCCAATGTAGCTGCTGCTAAGTCCTGTGTGATCCTGACTGCAGCTCCATGATATTTGAACTGTGTCCTTCTGGCTGCTTGTAATATTTTCTCTTTGACTTGGGAGTTCTGGAACTTGGCTATAATATTCCTAGGAGTTGGTTTTTTGGGATCTCTTTCTCTGGGGGATCGGTGGATTCTCTCCATTTCTATTTTGCCCTCTGCTTCTAGGATATCAGGGCAATTTTCCTGTAGTAATTCTTTGAAAATGATGTCAAAGCTCTTTTCCTGATCATGACTTTCAGGTATTCCAGTAATTTTTAAATTATCTTTCCTAAGTCTGTTTTCCATATCAGTTGTTTTTTCAATGAGATATTTCACATTTTCTTCTAATTTTTCATTTTTTTGGTTTTGAAGGATTGATTCCTGATTTCTGTTAAATTCATCAATCTCCCTGAATTCTATTCTTTGTCTGAAGGATTTGTTCTCCTCAGAGAGTTTTCTTATCTCTTTTTCCATCTGACCAATTTTGCTTTTTAAAGCATTCTTCTCCTCAATAACTTTTTGAACTGTTTTATCCATTTGACCTAAGCTGGTTTTTGGCATGCTATTTTCTTCAGCATTTTTTGGATTTCCTTGACTAAGCTGCTGACTTCATTTTCATGTTTTTCCTGCATCTCTTTCCTTTCTTTTCCCAGTTTTTCTTCCAACTCCCTCATTTGATTTTCAAAGTCTTTTTTGAGCTCTATCATAGCCTGAACCCAATTTCTGTTTTTCTTGGAGTCTTTAGATTCAGGAGCTTGTGCTTCCTCATCTTCAGACTGAGTATTTTGGTCCTTCTTGGGCTCATTTGCAAAATATTTCTCAATAGTCTTCTTTGTGTTTCCCTGCCTGCTCATTTTCCCAGCCTGGGTCTGGTTTGGGGTGTTTCTTGAGCTTTTGGGACACTCCCACAAGGGTCTCAGTGTGTGAGGCTCTGTCCTCCCTCCTGGTCTGTGAATGACCATAAGTGCCCCCCTCTGCCACGGGGCTGAGGTGGGGGAGCCCTGCTGTTCTATGGGGGGCCTAGACTGTGATCAGGATCTGAATGTAGTCAGAGCCCCTGAGTCCTCTTTCAGGGGCAGAGGACAGAGCTAGGCAGTTTCTCTTCACTCCCCTCCCTCAGCTCAATGGGCTCATGCCCTGTGGGCTCCTGCTTACCTGCTCTGCCTGCTTCTGTTTCCTGGATCAGGGCTGGGGAAAGAGGATGCTGCTTGCTGTGTGGCCTGAGGGCTGGGCTCCATGTCCTTGCTCTGGCAGAGGTCCCCTGCTGTTCCCCCACTTTGTGCCGGTGCTCCCCGGGGTGCAGCTCAGGAGACTCCCACGCTGCTGTGAGCTGAGACTCCCAGCACCCTGGGGCTGCCTCCGGGAGGCTGAGGTTCTTTGGCTCTGGTGGGCCACCCCCTCTGGCGGGCCGCCTCTCCAATCGCGGGGAGCAGAGCCTTTCTGCTCTTTTCCCGGTTACCTTGAGTAGGAGAACTGCCTCACTGGGTCCCTTTGTGGGTTCTGTCTCTTGAAAGTTTAGTTAGAGTCCTTAGCTGATGAATTTTATCAGAGAGCTCTTAAGACTCGATCCCTTCCTGTCGCCATCTTGGCTCCACCCCCATAGGGGGATAAGATTTTAACCTAAATTTTTATTGTTCTTTTGTCTTATATTGTCAAGATTTTCCTCTGTACCTTTCCCCTCCCCCATCCAAGAGAATCATACTATGTAGAAAAGAATTTTTAAATTAAAAAGAAAGAAAAAGAGGAGACAATCAGAAAAAGAAATAATTCATGTATCAAAAGAAATATGAAAATATATTCAATGTTCCACATCTATGAATTTCTAATATCTCTTTGGTGCCATGCTTATTTTCAGGTAGGATAATTTCACTGGAAGGCCAAAGGAAGAGTAATTCTGAAATTATGACATGAGAGAGAACTCAAGAGGATTTGTTCTTTTATTATCTAAATCATATGCTGCAAAGATGGATGCTTGCAAATGGGCACACAAAGTTACAGAAACATACACAGATACACAGGCACACAAACACACAGAGGGACAAAATGAAATATCAATTTCTTTTGTCAGGAAGTTTGATTTTATGAAACACTTTGATGAGGATGTATACAAATGTCAATCTACCTACTGGAAGTGGCAGTTTATGGCAATCTCATTACTCTGAACACTGATTGCCAATTATCATGTCAAATTTGGGAAGCTAGCAGCTGCAAAGGTGACAAAACCACACCCATATACCAGCCTTGGACAAAATTGTAGTGACAAGTATGGACCAGGGTCCATACTTTTCTTCCAACTCAAACATCCACAGAAAGAGTCATAAACTTAATCTCATTATTTTGCCAGTATTCCAGTTTCAGAAGACAAAACTTTGAAATTCCACTGTATGACTATAATCTCTTGTCCATTCAGTCTTCCATTTGTCTCATTTTTTTCTGAAATCAATTTTCATTTCTTACCACTCTCTAGTACAAGAAGTCCCAATCTTTTACCTCTTCTGGAATGCATCACCCAATAAAAATTCCTCAAGGGTCACTTACAGAATTTGGTACCCATTCATGAATACAGTACAATTCACATAATCCAGGAGTTCAACAAATGTGATGTGGACCTGGATGGGCCTGGAAGGTCACTATGGTTGAAGTTTGGATACTTTCCCTCTAGTCATTCCATTTTCTCTGCTTTCCCAGGCTTACTGTCATTTTACTTTTTTCCCTTCAAAAAATTGATCTTCAGGTATGCAGTTTAACTGTACACTGCCTTTTACTCTGGTGTTCCTTGTCCCTTGTCATTTCACTGCTCACTTTTTTTCCAAAGCCCCAGTACCAGATTATTCCCATCATCTGCTTTCACTATTCCTATGCCTATGCTGACTAGGTTCAATATAAATTTTTATTATCTAATCTTAACTAGTGCTATATTTTTAGCCTTCTTTGACTGATTTTCTATTGCATCTCCTGCAGTGAATGTCCCAAGTTTATTCTTCTTTCTAAATTCACCCCACCACCTTTCTTGCCCCCTCAGATCAAAGGGCCAAGTGTCATATTTTATTGAAAAAAAACTTGATGCAGCTGCCACAAGCTCACTTTCTTTCCCAATACCTTAGCATCATCTTCCATCCTCTTCTTCCTTGCCTCAATCTCAGGTAATTAGGTGACGTTTTGTAAACTTCCAGTTATGCCCTTGATTTCTCTAGAAACTGGTGGGTTAACTGGTCCTTCTCTTTCTGAATTTTTATTCTCCCCTTATTGACTGGCTTTTCTTTTTTCCAAGTTTTAGTTTTGTAAATAAAAATTTTGTTTATTTTTCCAATTCCATGCAATGTTAGTTTTCAATGATCATTTCTTCCAATGTTTTGAGTTTTACACTTTTCTCCTTTCCTCTTCCCTGCCCCCTCTGTGACAGAGAGAAATCTGATAGAAACTTTACCTATAAAAAAGAATTAGATCAAACTGGAAAAAAATTAGAGGTAAAAAAACATAATGCTAAGGCAACTCTTACAAATTGAAGATAGTAAGCTTTGGTCTGAATTTAAACTTGTATTGTTCATCACAAGTAGGCTATTGTACTGCTGAAATGAACAACTCCATCATAGCTGATCATTGCCCAATGATGCTATTAGTGTGTATAATGTCCTTCTGGCTCTGCTCACTTGACTCAACATCAATTCATGCAAGTCTTTCCAGGCCATTCTGAAGGACACTTCTGTCCCTCATGATTTCTTATAGAATAATAATGTACCATCACATTTGTATACCACAATTTGTTCAGACATTTCCCATTTCATGGGCCTTCCCTTAATTTCCAATTCTTTGCCACTATGAAAAGAGCTGCTATAAATATTTTTGTGCATGTGGGGTTTTTTACCTTTTTTGTGATTTCTTTGGGATACAGACCTAGTAGTGGTATTGCTGGATTAAAGGGTATACATAGTTTTATTGCCCATTGAGTGAAATTTCAAATTGCTCTCCAGAAAAGTTGGATCAGTTCACAATTCCACATGCTTTAGTATTCCAGTTTTCTCACATCCTCTCTAAAATTGATTTTTCTTTTTTTTTTGACTGGCTTTTCAATCCTTATATTTTTTTGAATTCTCTACAATATTGATTATCTTCTACTTCTGTGGATTCATTCCGCAAATTTTTTTTTTTGGTGCCATTGTTTCTTCCTAGTTATTTTTCTACTAGTCAAACTTCTTTTTGGGTTCAATAGCTCTCTTTAGCAGATCTTAAGATAAAATTAATTCCTCTCTTTGGCATTTAAATCCCTTTACACAATTTTACTGTAGCATATCTTTTCAGAGTGATTATGTATAAGACTGCCTACCAAACTGAAGGTCTCCAGAACTGTTGTGTTGACCTCATTGTTGTATGCCTGCGAAACTTGGACAGCTCCAAAAAATATTTTATTTAAATTGTCTTAGGAAGGTTCTGAAGGCCTCCTGACAAGATCAAGTACTGGAAACTGAGGTCCTTTCTTGAGCTGAACTGCCAAGCATCCAAACTTGGCTGCCAAGAGCACAACTTTTGTGGACATGCCAAATGTATGTTTGTTTAAAAGACTTTTGCAGAGAAATCATAGTAGTAATGTGCTCACATAAAGGCCAGAAGAATTGAAATAATGACGCTCGTAAGATCTTTCTGAGACCTTTGGATCAATTTTGAGACTTATAAAACTCTGATACAGAACTGCCCAACATAGCATGCTCACATCAAAGAAGGCAATGTACAAAGTGGAATTGTAGTAATTCAAAAGAAATGTTAAATGTGCAAATTTAGAGACATTCCTACTCCAAATGCCTATATGGATTGTTTGTGCCTGACTTAATGTAGTGGAATTATCTGACTTTTTATTGGTTTGATTAACCACATTCAAATACATTGTACCTTGCCCTAACAAAATTATGTCATTTTAGTCCTTTTCTAGACTGAAGGACAGCAATCAATGTATTATTTCCTCTGTGCTCTATCGAATTGACATTCTTGCTGTTCCCTTTCTCCAGCATTCCTTTATTTTGCCTCTGTGGCTTTATAAAATCTTTTTTCATTGCTTGGATTGTTTTCTCACCCTGTCTCTGTCCAGTGGAAACATTAACTTCCTCCAAGCTTTGTATTAAATGCTTTCTTCTTTAAGAGACCTTTCCTAATTCTTCAAGTTGTTGGTGCTGCTTTTCCCCTTCCCTGGTTACAAATCACTGTGCATACATTTTGCATGCATACTACATTTATTTATCTGTGAATGTGCAGTCTCTAGATTCTAAGCTCCATGAGGCCAAGGGCTGACTCACTTTTGTTTTTCATCTTCTTTTCTCAACATAGTGCTTGATAAATAATGTATGCTTAATATTTGCTGTCAACTGTGACATTGGATGACAAGCTGAATCTGCTTGTCATTTCCACTAACATCTAGTACAGCCTTAGATCATGCTGCTTCAGAATTGAGTTCTTTCTTTCATCTTATTTTCTTCCTTCTATGTGGGATAAAAATACACTAAGAAAATTTTCAGAGCCTGGTTTGAGCAAAGCAAAGTTTTATTTTACTCCCTCCCCCCACTCAGAACACTCCAGTCAGAGAGCTTTGCAGCAAGCACAGCAAGGTTGGATTTTAAATGGTTTCGCCCTCCCCTTTTCCCTAACTCTCTTCCCCTTTAGCCTATTGTCTAGACTTTTGGGGGTAAATCGTTTCACTGAAATTTACCCCAGCAATAGACACAAAGAAAAGATGAAATGTTTACATAATATTTTCCCCATCAGATGGGGAGGTAATTTAGGACTTTCATAATTATCTCAACTAAAATGAAATAATGTCTATTATCAGAATGTCCTCCCAGGTTGCAAAAATAGTCTTATCATAGAGCAAGTGGCTCTGAGCCTCCTTGGAATGCATTTTCTTGACAAAAACATTTCTTAATCCTGAGAAGACTTCACCAGGGATTTTCTCACACCCACGCTTCCTCCCTCCCTCCTTTCCTTCCTTCCTTCCTTCCTTCCTTCCTTCCTTCCTTCCTTCCTTCCTTCCTTCCTTCCTTCCTTCCTTCCTTCTTTCCTTCCTTCCTTCCGTGCTTCCTTCCTCAAATTTGGAACAAAAACCACAATGCATATCATTGGATTTATAAAGACAATCATTAAACAATCCCTTCCCTCAAGAATCTTACAGTCATTTGGGAGAAGGCAAAGCATTACATAGAGCATCCCATGAATCTTAGTTCTGGTCTAAGTTATTGACCCTTAAAAAGTACACAAGTACACTATATCTTCTGGGACATGTTGTATAAATTGGATAAATTGGGGAACAAAAAAAGGAGAGAACAAAAGCATGAAATAGAAAGACAGAGTGAGAGAGCGAGAGTGAGAGCACAAGAGAGAGAGAAAGAGAGAGAGAGAGAGAGAGAGAGAGAGAGAGAGAGAGAGAGAGAGAGAGAGAGAGAGAGAGAGAGAGATCAGGCAAAGTTTCACAGAGGTACAGAGGTGGTAGTATCAAAATCAGGATTTATGGAAGAAAAAGAATCTGAAAATTGGAGGTAAGCCTCAATCTATTTTCCTTAGACCTGTATCTCATTTTTCTTTATTGCTACAATCATTAAATTTTAGAGCAGGAATGGATTTCAGCATGCTTGATAATCTAAAAAAGGAATTCCTCTGAGTAGTGGTCTTCCATCTTGTGACTTGAAGTCAGTCCCTTTTAGAAGGGGAACCTTCTAAACATCAAACATCAAAAGGAAATACATTCTAAATTTGGACAATTCTTATTGTGAATAATGTTTTGTTGGTGTCAAGTTCTTTTGTAGCTTCTAGATTTCTTCCCGTTGTTTCTATGATAGCTGTATCTTGGGTTCCAACCAGAACAAAACTATACCCTTTTCTGAATGTCATTCATTCATGTGGTTGAATATAATTAACTTGTCTTTATCTGCAAACCTTCTCATTAACTCAGTTATTCCTTCATTCACTCATTCAATTATCATTTATTGTGTAATTTATAGAAAATATACAAAAATTATTCCTTTTTATTTTGAAAGTTGTACCTGTCTTAATGCAGCCCAATTTCAGAGAAGTTTTGGTTGTCATATGCCATTTTTGGATCCCTTTTCCTTACATTTCCCCCCTACTTTCTGTTAAGAGTTTATTTTTCTAACAAGGCAAGGTTAATGAGATCCAACTTGGGATTTGCGTTTTAAATTCTGGTTTCACTACTTCCTGGATGTGTGTGTGGTTTTGCAAAATGACAGGTTCTCAGAATGTCTTCTTTTCTTCTGATAAAAACCCTTTGTAAACCTTAAGAAACCAGTAAATGACTTGCTGTTATTAGTATTATTCTGAATTTAATTAATGAATCAACTGATTTGTTCAAAGTCCTTTTTTCTTTTTTATTACATGCAAGGAACTTCACATTTTTGATCCCATCTTAGTGCATATACTGTCATCCCTATTGATTAAATATTAAAAGATATGGGTGTAGGGATGAAGTATTCTCAGGGAAAACTGTGAAGAAATAATATCTTAGTGCAAAGTAGTTCAGAGGAAAGCAGCATTGTCTCTATTTTTTTTTTAAAAAGCAGCAAAGTTAAATAGATTAAATAACCTATTTATCATAGGACAGGATCACAAAAATCACATGAATCTAATCACACAAAAGGAAAAGAAAAGTTTCTAGCAAGAAACTTGATGAATGGTTGCCTTTGTGACCACAGTCGACAGCACAAGGGGCGGTGATTATTCATGCTGCAGTCACAGACTTTTCATGCTTCAATTTTGTATAAAGATTTAGATAAATTAGCAAAAGAATTTTCTTTGTTATCCATTGAATCATTAAAGTAAAGTTGTTTTTAAAATTCCTTAATAAGAAGTGAAGAATGAGAGGCAAGGAAATAGGAAAAAATTAACCTTAATAGTGTCAATCCAAGATGAAACTGAAAGGGGTCAATGCCCAGTCTTTGAGCTAATCATCCTCGGCATACTTGTAAACTGGGGTGGGCATCATACAATTCAGATAAGTTTTCACTGATTGGCAAGGTGTTATTCAGTGGTTAAACTCTATAGGTCATTTGTTACAGTGAAGATATTGATATTAAAAGAAGGGTTCTCAGGGTTTCTCCAAAGGTGGACTTAGCAACAATATTTCTGGTGCTATGGCTATATTTTCACAAAAATTCCTATAAACTAGGAGTGATTTTTGCAAAATCTCATTAAAGTTTTCCATTATTAGAATTGGGTCAGTTCTAGGAAATCAAGATCTATGGCCATTTTATGAAGAGAAATTTGTGACTTATTTTTTGCTGTCCCACAAATTAGATTGTCTTAACTGGGACACAGGACTGAGTTCTATAGGATTGGAAGCACAGTTTAAAATCCCTTGAAGTTCAACTGTAAGGACTTTACAATCCTTTTCTGAAAATGCATATGTAGATGTAGATCCTTATATCTGAGAACCCTGTGTCAGGAGGACTGGTTACCTCTCAGGTCCCATCATACTTTCCTTATTAGCCCCTGCTTTGTAACTTGGGCAGTTATTGGATTCTACAAGAATTCTAACAGATTATGAACATGTCTTTTAAATGACAGTGGAAGTTATGGGATTAAAATCAGGGATGTAGCCAGGAATAGATATTGGGAATATCCATTTTCAAGTCAATTTACTGCAGTAGAATTAGTGTTAAATTTGAAATAGAATTTGGTCAAAAGGCTCCAGAGTCAAGCAATCACTAATGCTTGGAAGTAGAAAACTGAGTTAAATCAGGGTTAAAGAACTAGAAAAGCAGAAGAGACAGAAATTACAACTAAGGTATGTGACAGTGATTGGAATCACTATTGTGGTCCTGACTGGAATTTGTCTCTCCATTTGTCCTATAAAGTGCAACATTATTTAGCATGATATCTCATTTATTGTTGATGCTAACTCTTGGTTAAATTGAACCGAAACAGACTAGATTTCTTCTACTTCTCTTACTGGATAGTTTAACTGTTTTCAAGTGATACAGTCAGTCAGTGTAGATGTTTATTCTTAATTTGTATTTTGAAATGGACATAGACATTTGGATTACTTTGATTGGTTCTTAATGTCATAGTTTAGGAAGGACATTTACAAATGACAGTATATCTGAAACAAAGGTTTTTAAATTTGCAAACTTAAAAAATTGATAACATTTTAATGTAATTTTTTTCCTTTATCATTCTATGTAATTTATTTTGTTAATTAAAAAAATAGTTGTGGCCAGACAACAAAGAGGTCCATGACACAAATAAGATTCAGGATCTTGATTTAGAAACAGAAGCCTGGCAAATAGGCTTGTGGTAACTGGAGATCATGCCATGCCATTCTAGAATTGATTAAAGGAGAAGAGTATAGATGCTTAGCTTGGAGAAAAATGGAATTACTGGGAGACCCCAAATCTGCCTTTTGGTGATGAAAGGAAGAAGGAACAGACTTTTTCTGTTTTTCCCCAAAAGACCCAATTAGGAAGTATAGATAGAAGATTCTAAAAAGAATATTTAGGTTTAAAATAAGAAAAGTATACTTTTTCAAAGACATTTTTACATGAAGAATGGGATAGCACATTGAACACCAACTTGATGATAGACTGGAAAAATCCCAATTGTCTGACGACTAAATGGTAACTAGAATTAGAGGTGCAGAACACAATTTATAATTTCTCTCTGACCATTAGTCTTGGGATTGGGAGCTAATCTGTAATTGGAATGGGGAAATTCAAATTGTATAATAATATTTAAAGGGGACACTGACAATGTTTTCAGTCCTTCAGAAAGAGAGAAGCAACTGATATTAGCAGGACTGTTTAAAATAGGAAACAGACATGTCTTCTTTTCCATCTCATATTCAGCAATCATACCCTAGTTGAATTCCTCTCCAAAATTATTCCACCCTGCTTTATTATTCAGGTGAGGTGGTAGCTTCCCCAGAAAGCAGCTTCATAGTATTCCAATGTTTCTACTCTTCTTTCTTCTCCATTGACTGAATTGAGGGCATCATATGTTCATATTATTTTAGACACAGAAAAATAGGCTGTATCTCTAATGGAGATCCAATGCCACATTGGCTTTGAGAGTGAAGAACAGGCTTTTCCAGAAAGACAAAACAAATTGGATCCCATTGTCTGAAATGATATCCTTAGTTTGAATTGAGGTCCATAGTTTGAAATATCTGTCTGGGGAGCCTGAGGAAGTCCTTACTAAATAAGGGTATCAGGGTGGCTAGGTGGAGTAGTGGATAAAGCACTGGCCCTGGAGTCAGGAGTACCTGGGTTCAAATCTGATCTCAGACACTTAATAATTACCTAGCTGTGTGGACTTGGGCAAGCCACTCAACCCCATTTGCCTTCCAAAAACCTAAATAAATAAATAAGTAAGCAAACAAACAAACAAAACAAATAAACAAATAAATAAATAAGGGTATCAATGTTTGCTGCTGACATTGACAGACATAGCCTATCTTCAAAAGGGTGTGGATGGCCATGAAGATGGTACTATATTACTAAGGAAGAGGTTTCTGATTAGGAGAATTTATTTTGTCAGTTGCTCATGATATATTGAAGGGAGAATCATAATTGCTCATTTATGGATGAGGAAGCTTAGATTCATAGTAGTGAAGTGACTTGCCAAAGATCACACAGGTGGGAAGTAGCAAAGCCTAAATCTGGACCCTGCAACCCTAATCCAATGCAACCCTTTTTGCTACTATACTGTGATGCCTCACACAAAGATTGTGGAGTTATAGGGAGTCTAATACAAAAGTCCAGATAAGCTCTAATAAGAACCATATCTAAGGTTGTAATATAGGAATGAAGAGAATGAGATGGATGTGAGGCATTGTTTAGGTAAATGGTAAGTGATGATACAGAAAGTAAGACTTGAGAGAATATAAAAGGGATCGATTTTATCTGCACCATGCCCAGTAGATGTCAGTCTTGCATAGAGACAAGATTGGAGAGCTGGTACTGGCTTCTCTGCTGGAGTCAGAATTTTCTATGAACTTCATGCACACTGACTGGGACTTTCCTCCTAGGCACCAGCTTCAAGCATGGGTAGTTGCAGCAGTCATACCCAATTATGAAATTACTGATACATGAAAGAACCATGTTCACACTGGGACCAGAACCATGTTGCTCATGGGACAGAGCTACTTTATGTAAATTAACCCAAGACTAATGTTTTGTGAATGGATTTGTAGGGTTGTATTTTTACTTGGATTTTTAGTATCATATATAGAAATTCTATCTTTAGATCATGTCCAAGGAAGTTGTGAGATATCTGAATTAGCCTGCTAATAAACACAATCTTGTTTTTTTCACTTTAACAGTGCAAAAATACTCATATCTACAAAATATGTAGAAATAAAGGTATACACATAAGTGAACATAATTTTAAACAAACCAAAAAAAGGTTTGTACATATAATCACTGAGACATCAAATCCAAGGGATCTGTGTTGTCATCAAAGCATGCCATCTCCTTTGCTGCATAATACACCCATCAAAATATCTTATTATCCAGTGAGGTTTTTTTCATGTCTTTAATTCTTTCTAGAGTTTATACTAATATGTTGGAGCCACTTTTCTAGGTTTTTCATATTTTGGGAGATACCAATGCAAATTGAAAATGAAAAAAGGAAATTGAAAAAATAAAAGCTATTTTATTTTTTCTTGATTCCGTTAAGTACTTCATTATTAAATATTTATTAGATGTAAAACAGGTAACTAAGTGGTATAGTGTCTAGTGGGTAGAGCATATAGTCAGGAAGTCTTGAATTAATTCTAGCCTCAGAGATTTACTACCTATATAACTCTGGGCAAGTTTGCTTTCCTCAACTGTAAAATGATCTGGAGAAGGAAATTGTAAATGATTCCAGTATCTTTGCCATGAAAATGCTAAATGGGGTCACAAAGAGTCAGATATAACTGGAAAAGGATCGATCAACAACAAGAGGTGTAAAGCACTGAGCTAGAGAAGAGAAAACCAAAATGTTCTACTCTAAGTAGTAGATTATATTCTACTTAAGATATCTTTCTGCCACTTCTTTCATGGAAGCTATCATTGGAAATATGTTGCATTCTACTTACACTTATCATGTATTTACTGGTAGTTCTTTGGATCACGCACAAATTCGATTCTTTTGAGATTTTGTTATTCCATGATTTATAAACAAATGTATCTCTTAGAGGCAATTTATATTAAAAATTTATATTAATGGGAATGGCTTACACAAGTTGTTGAACAAGAATGAAAATGAATAGGGACAGCTAGGTGGCACAGTGGATAGAGCACCAGCCCTGGAGTCAGTAGGACTGAGTTCAAATTCAGCCTCAGACACTTAATACTTGCTTACTGTGTAACCTTGGACAAGTCACTTAACCCCATTGCTTTGCAAAAACCAAAAAATATGTACCTGAATATTACTCAAGTGGAAGAAATAATATGATGAATAGAGAGGCTCATGAGAGGACTTTTGATTAAATCAATCAACAAATATTTTTAAGGTCTTATTATGGGATAGGCATGACACCAAACTCTATGGATTAAGCAGAAAGACAAAACAGTCCCTGCCTTTAAGGATCTTAAAATACATACAAAATAAATGGAAAATACTCTTAGTGGGAAAGACTCTAGTAGCTAAGGAATAAGAATATTTCTGCTTTGTAGAAATAAAGCTTGATTGAGTTTTAAAGGATACCAGAATTTCTTACAGGTGAAGGCAAAGCAAAACATTTCAGACAAAGGGAACAGTCTGTGCTGAGGCATATAGATGGGAGATAGGTAGGCTATCATATGAAGAAAAACAATTAGGTCAATGTAGCTGAATCATAGAATCTATTGAGGGGAGCAAAGTGTAAGAAGCCTGGAAAGCTAGAAAATGTTCCAATTGTGAATAGCTTATGAATTTCATATTTGATTCTAGATATAACAGAGTCATTAGAGTTTGTTGAGTAGGGCAGTGAACCGAATAGAATTAGACTTAAAGAAAATTACTTTGGTAGTTAAGTTGAAGATGGACTAGAGTAAGATGAAACCCTCAGGAAAACAATAGTCTAGGTGAGGGTTGGTGAGAATTTGAATTAGAATCATAGTTATGTGAGTAAATACAGAAGTTGTATACAAGAAATGCTGTGATGGCAGAAATAATGTTTAGCAACTTATTAGTTGTAAAATGAATGATATTGATGAGTTGATAATAGCACAGAGATTACAAAGCACAGTGACTAGAATCATGGTGGCCCCACTGACAATAATAAGGAGATTTCAAAGAAGGTAAAGTTTTTGGGAAAGATAATGAATTTCATTTTGGTTATATAGAATTAGATATGCCTAGGAGATGTTAACTTTGAAATATTCAATAGGCAGTTTGTGATGCTGAACCAGAACTCAGAAATGAGACTTCAGATAGATACAGATTAAGACTATATAAAGACAATATCACACCAAAATTTAGGGATACAGCCAAATTAGTTATTAGGGGAAATTTTATATCTAAATAATTGCAAGAATAAAAGAGAGCAATGAACTGGACATGCAACAAAAAAGCTAAAAAAAGAACAAATTTTAAATCCCCAATTAAATACCAAATTAGAAATTTCTGAAAATCAAAGGATAAATTAATAAAACTGAAAGTAAGACAACTATTGAACTAATAAATAAATCTAAGATTTGTTTTAATGAAAAAAAGCAATTGAGAACAGCTTAATCTTTGGTTAGTTTGATTTTAAAAAAGAAGAAAACCAATTACTACTATCAAAAATGGAAAGGGTAAATGTACCACTGATGAGGAGAGAATTAAAGTAATAATTCTGAGCTATTTTCTCCAACTATATGCCAAAAACATCTAGCAATCTAAGTAAAATGAATGAATATTTTCAAAAATATAAATTTTTCAGATTAATAGAAGAGGAAATAACAAACTTACATAACCCCATTTCAGAAAAAGCAATTGTAAAAATTATCAATAAACTTCCTAAGAAATCATCTCCAGGGCCAGATGGATTTACAAGTGAATTCTACCATCATAATTAATTCCAATTATACAAAACTATTTAGAAAATGTAAGGGGTTCTGCTAAATTCCTTTTCTGACACAATTATGTTGCTGATGCCTAAGGTAGAAAGAAATAAAACAAAGAAATTTATAGACCAATCTCCCTAATGAACGTTGATGCAAAAATCTTAAATAAAAATTTTAACAATGATATTATAAGTTATTACTAAAATAATGCACCAAGATTGGATAGGATTTATACCAGGAAAACAGGGATGGATCAATATTAGAAAAACACTCAACACAATTGAACATATCAATAACAAAACCAATAGAACTCATAAGATTATCTCAATAGATGCTGAGAAATTGTTTGACAAAATATATTATGCATTCTTATTAAAAACAACTTAGCAAGTATAGAAATAGAGTTTTCCTTAAAATATTAAGCAATATCTTTCTAAAGCTATGTTGTCAACAATAAACATTATATGTAACAGAAATAAGCTAGGAACATTTCCAATAAGATCAGGGGTGAAACAATTATGTCCATTATCACTATGACTATTTGATATAGTTTTAGAAATGTTAGCTTTAACAATAAGATAAGAAAAGAAACTGAAGGAATTAGAATTGGCAATGAGGAAGAAAAACTTTCACTCTTTGCAAATTTTATGATGACATATTAGATAACCCCAGAGAATGAACTGAACAATCTACTTGAAACAACTAACAAATTCAGCAACATAGCAGGGTATAAAATAAACCTGCATAAATCATCAGCATTTCTATATATCAACAATAAAATCCAAGGGCAAGAGACAGAAAGAGAAATTCCATTTTAGGGCACTGAACACAACATAAATTATTTGGGAATCTAACATCTAAGATAAACTCAGAAACTGTATGAATACAATTACAAAACACTTTTCACACAAATAAATTCATATCTAAAAAAATGGAAAAATTTCAATTGCTCATGATTGGGTTGAGCTAATATAATAAAAATGACAATTATACCCAAATAAAATTACTTATTCAGTGTCATATCACTCAAATTACCCAAAAAATTATTTTGCAGAACGATAAAAAAAAGTAACACCCTGGTAAACTGTTTCAGCAAGTGGGCTAAATTAGGTTATGGGTTAACAAGGAAGTTTCAAGCTCATCTGTGAGTACTGGGGTATATCCACCCCAAGTAGGTGAAGTCTTCCATAGGTGGAATGGATGGAAGAGAACAATTTATTTCATTGCCATGAAACTAGCTGAAGGAGGTGCTGTGGAGTACTTAAAACTTGATTAGACTTTGAAGATACCAGGGACATTCACTGCAACTAGAGCCACCACCAGTTGTTTTGACTTTCTTTGCTTCATCATGATGACTTTGGAAGAGAGAGTGAGGCAGATGACTTTTGTGCAGCTCTACCTCACCTAAATCCTATTTACCCTTACAGTAAAAGACATCATTCATAACCATTCCTCAAGATCCTGTGGAGACAGAAAAGTGAAAAAGCAGCAGGTGCAGATACATTGGGAGCTGTATTCACAATGCTGCACACAGGCAGCCCAGGCCATAGGGTCATTTCTTCACTGAAAGCAGAAGTGAGATTCAGCAGCCCCTGGGTGACTGAGCAGTCCTTTTAAGGATGGTACTGCTCAACTCCTGATATGAGGAAGGAACTAAATTTTTAGGAAGCCCTAAAAATTGTATTCTTACCCAACCCTGGTCTGATTACTGTCAGGTGGGGATCCCACACTGTGGTCAAGACGTGCAAAAAAATATCTACAAAAACTTCTTCAAAGAAGATTCCACTCACCATTGGTGCATGGAATATATGCACACCCATAGACAATACAAGATCCAATAGACCTGAAAGACTAACCACTCTTGTTGCAAGAGAACACATCAGGTATCATATCCAAATACAGCCCTGAGTGAAACAAGACTGGCAAATGAAGCCCAGCTTACTGAAGTCAGACCTGGATACATGTTTTACTGGAGTTGCCACAGTGAAGGGGAAATGCAGTGAATCTGAAAGATTTTGCAATCAAAACTAACCTAGTTTTAACATTCTTGAATAACTACCAAAAGGAGTGGATGATAGGCTAATGACAATGAGATTGACACTTCCAGGAAACACCATGTCACCATCATGGTTCTTATGCTACCACCACGACAAACATTGATGAAATTAAAGAAAAATTTTATGAAGACATGGCGACCCTTATCCTCAATGTACCAAAAGAGGACAAGCTTATAATTCTGGGTGATTTTAATGCTAGAGCAGGATAAGATGACCAAATATGGTCCATTATTCTATTTCTTAATCAGTAGGAAGCAATTTTGATGGCTACTACTTTACAGTATAGTTTTAGATTCGATACAGCTAGACCAGCTTCATTTACATTTTTCATCAGTTTACTAGATATTCTTGAACTATTTTTGCTCTGGATGAATTTTGTTATTTTTTTGGTGAAATAGTTATTTGATAGTTTGATTGACATGGCATTAAATAGATAATTTGGGTAGAATTATTATTTAATTATATTAGCTTGATTTAACCATGAACAACTGACATTTTTCAAATTGTTTAGATCTGAATTTATTTGTGTGAAAAGTGTTTTGTAAGTATCTTCTTAGAGTTTCTAAGTTTGTCTTGGAAAGTAGATTCCCAAGATATCCCACATCCCTTCCAAAATTCATCATTTTCCTTTTTGATCATATTGGTCAATGTGAGAGGTGTGAAGTGGTACCTCATAGATACTTTAAATTGCATTTCTTTAATCAATAATGATTTAGCACAATTTTTCTTATGAATAGAGATGGCTTTGGTTTTTCTCATCTGGGAATTATCTTTGCATATCTTTTGACCATTGTCAATTGGGGAATGACATTTTTTATAAATTTGACTCAGTTCTCTATATTATTTTAGAAAATTTAAAAAAATAGTTGTTTTAGAATTGGAATTAATTGCTCTTTATATGTATGGTAGAATTTACTTTTAAATCCATTTGACCCTGGAAACATTTTCTTAGGGAATTTATTGATGGTTCTTCAATTTCTCTTTCTGAAATGGGGTTATTTAAATATGTTATTTCCTCTTCCATTAACCTGGGTAGTTTGTATTTTTTAAAATATTCATCAATTTCACTCAGGCCATCATATTTATTGGCATACAGTTTGACAAAAATAGCTTGGAATTATTAATTTAATTCTTTCTTCATTGGGGTGAGTCCACCCTTTCCCTTTTTGATACAGATAATTTGGTTTTCTTTCTTTTTTAAATCAAATCAATTAAAGCTTTATTAATTCATTGATTTTTCATTAAAACAACTTAGCTTTATTTATTAGGGCAATAGTTTTCTTCCTTTCAATTTTATTTCCCTCTCATGTGATTTTCAGAATTTCTAATTAGGTATTTAATTGGGGATCCTTACCTTCTTCTTTTTCTGGCTTTTTAAATTGCATACCTAATTCATTGATCTTTTTTTTTTCTATTTTACTCAGATAAACATTGAGATATATAAAATTTTCCCCTGAAGCCTGCTTTGGCTACATCCCATAAATTTTGATATAATGTGTCAATGTTTTCATTTTCTTGGATAAAAAAATCATTGATTTTTTAAAAAACTTGTTGGTTTCCAATTAATCTTTGCTTTATTTTTTCATCACTCTTCATTACATGTAATTTTTCTTGCATCATGATATGAAAAGTATGCATTAAATATTTATGCCTTAACAACTTGTTTCAATCATTTTTTTGGGTGGGATCTATAGCTTTAATATCTGTCTAAAAGCTTTATTTAATATTGTGTAGGAAAAACTTCAGGACCATGCTAGCTTCATGCCACCCATTTGAGTCTGCCTCCAAAACTTTTACTCTATGCAAGTGATATGATGACATACTTAAAGAATCCTAGAAAATCAACTTTAAACTACTTGAAACAATTAACAACATTAGCAAAGTTGCAGGATATAAAATAACCCCACAGAAATCAACAGTATTTCTATATATTACCAACAAAGTCAAATAGCAAGAGATAGAAAGAGAAATTCAATTTAAAGTAATTGTAGACAACATAAAATACTTGGGAATCTACCTCTCAGGACAAACCCAGAAACTATATGAAGATAATCCCAACACTTTCACACAAAGTCAGATCTAAACAATTGAACAAATATCAATTGCTTATAGGTTGACCGAGCTAATATATTAGACATGCCATGTCTACCTAAACTATTTATCTTATTCAGTGCCATACTAATCAAACTATCAAAAAATTTTACAAAGCTAGAAAAATAGTAACAAAATTCATCTAGCAAGGTAAAAGTTTAAGAATATTAAGGATAGGGGAGGCTAGGTGGCGCAGTGGATAGAGCACTGGCCCTGGAGTCAGGAGTACCAGAGGTCAAATGTGCCCTCAGGCACTTAATAGTTACCTCACTGTGTGGCCTTGTTTGCCTTGCAAAAAAAACCCAAAAAACTAAAAGAAAAGAATATTAAGGATATTAATGAAAAAATGCAAAGGAAGGTAGCTTAGCTATACCATATCTAAAACTATGTTATTAAGCTGCAGTTATCAAAACTGTCTAGTACAATCTAAGAAATAGAAGAGTGGATCAGTGGAATAGATTAGAAAACAAAGATTTTGGGGCAGCTAGGTGGCACAGTGGATAAAGCATTGGCCCTGGAGTCAGGAGTACCTGGGTTCAAATCCGGTCTCAGACACTTAATAATTACCTAGCTGTGTGGCCTTAGGCAAGCCACTTAACCCCATTTGCCTTGCAAAAAAAAACTAAAAAAATAAAAAAAAACCCCAAAGATTTAGTAATAAATGATTATAATAATCTTCTGTTTGACAAACCCAAAGACTCCAGCTTCTGGGCTTAGAATTCATTTTTTTTTTTTTGACAAAAACTGCTGGGGAAAACTGAAAATGGCATAGATCAATATCTCACCCCCTATATCAAGACAAGGTAAAATGGGTATAGTATTTAGACACAAAAGGTGAATACTATTAGCCAAGTAGCACAGATAGACAGCATTATAAACTACCAAATAAATAATTTTGATTACATTAAATTAAAAAAATGCTTTGACACAAACAAAACTAAAATTAGAAGGAATGCAGAAAGATGGGAAAAGGTTTTCAGCATTAATAGTTCTAATAAAGGTCTCATTTCTAAATATCTTAATAATTGAATCAAATTTATAAGAATATAGTCATTCCCCAATTATTAAATTGTCAAAGAATATGAAGTCAGTTTCCAGATGAAGAAATTAAAGCCATCTATTGTCATATGAAAAATGATTCAAACCATTATTAATTATAGAAATACAAATTTAAACAATTCTGAGATACCACTTCATACTTGTTATATCAATTAAAATGCAAAATAAGGAAATGATCAATATTGGAGAAGATGTGGAAAAATTGGAACACTCTAAACTGATCCAACCATTCTAGAGAGCAATTTAGAATTGTGTCCAAAGGGCAATAAAACTATGCATATCCTTTGAGCCAGCAATATCACTACTAGATCTTTGTCTTAAAGAGAGCACACAAAAGGGGTAAAAAAAACTGCATGTATAAAATATTTATGGTAGGTCTTTCTGTAGTGGCAAAGAATTGGAAATTACGGTGATGTCCATCCATTGGGGAATGACTGAACAAATTATAGTATATGAGTGTGATGAAGTATTATTATATTGTACAAAATCAAGAATGAGCAAATTTCAGAAAAGCCTGGAAAGACTTCCATGAACTGATGTTGACTGAAGTGAGCAGAAATAGGAGACATTATTTACATTAACAACAACATTGTGAAGTGATCAACTATGATGAATTCAGCTCCTCTCAGTAGATCAGTGGTCCAGGACAATTCTAAAAAACTTGTGATGGAAAATGCCATTCATATCCAGATCAAAAAAAAAAAAAACTATGCAAAGCATACTATGTTCACTTGTTAAAATTTCTTTTATGTTTCTTTCACTTTATTTCTCATGTTTTTCCCCTATGGTTCTAATTCTTCTTTCATAACATATCTAATATGGAAATATATTAAAAATGTTTGTACTTGCTTGCTTTGCCATGAGGGGGAAGAGAAGAAAGGGTGGGAGAAACATATGAAACTCAAAAATTTATGAAAAGGTGAATGTTGAAATCTATTGATGCATTTAATTGAAAGAAATAAAATAACATAACATAAAAAAGAATATATAAATACAGATATAGTTAGGCAATACAGTGGGTACACCACAGGCTTTGAAATCAAGAGGACTTGAGTTCAAATTAGGTGTTACAGACTTGACTCTAGCGGTGTGACCTGAGCCAGACATTTAATCCCAGACACCTCATAAAAAGAATATATAATGACAGTGTATTAACTCACTTGATGTTTTCAGGCATTTTCTTTTTTTTTCTTTTCTTTTTTTACAATTTTTCCCCAAATCTTGCTCCCCCCCCACAGAAGGCAGTCTGTTAGTCTTTGCATTGTTTCCATGATATACATTGATCTAATTTGAATGTGATGAGAGAGAAATCATATCCTTAAGGAAGAAACATAAAGTATTAGAGATAGCAAAATTACATAAGATAACTTTTAAAAAAATTAAAGGTAATAGTGTTTGGTCTTTGTTCACACTCCACAATTCTTTTTCTGAATAGAGATAGTATTCTCTATCACAGATACCCCAGAATTCTGTCTAATTGTTGCATTGATGGAATGAGCAAGTCCATTAAGGTTGATCATCACCCCCATGTTGCTGTTGGGGTGTAAAATGTTCTTCTGGTTCTTCTCATCTTGCTGAGCATCAATTCAGGCAAATCATTCCAGGCTTCCCTGAAATCCCTCCTGGTTTCTAATAGAACAATGGTATTCCATGACATACATACATATATATATATATATATATACCACAGTTTATTAAGTCATTCTCCAATTAATTGACATTCACTCAATTTTCAATTCTTTGCCACCACAAACAGCGCTGCTATGTATATTTTTGTATAAGTGATGTTTTTACCCTTTTGGCCTTTAGTGAACTGGGAGGCAGAGGGAAGAGACCTATAGCAGGGATGGTGCAATGAGGCCTAGAACTAACCTGAGAACAGTTGGGGATGCTTTTTCTATCTGCTCAGTGGTTGAGAGAGAGCTCCAGTGCCACAGTTAGAAATCTATCTGGTCAGCTCAGCTGGTCTGGAAGTTCAGGACCATGAGCCCCAACATTCTCAGAGACAGTTCCCATGTTTCCAGTTGAGTTCCTCTCCGCCTCCCCTATTCTTGTGGGAGCTCCTCTCATCCCCCTAGGCTCAAGTGTGGGCAGTTTATCCCCCCCCCCCCAGTACTGATTGAGGATTAACTATCTAGCCCAGAGGTATATATAGCTCATATTGTTCCAGGATAACAAAATCAAATGGAAAAATTGGGAAAAGGAACACAAGAGAAAATTAATAAAATGTAAGAGAAAATTAACATCTTGTAACAAGAAAACAAATCCTTCAAAAATACAATTGGACAAGTGGAAAAAGAAAATTTTCTCAAAAACATATCATTCAAATGGAAACTTCCTTCAAAAAAAGAATTGATCAATTGGAAACAGAGTTCCAAAAAATAAATGAAGAAAATAAAAAAGAATGGAATCTGTGGAAACCAATGATTTCATGAAACATCAAGAATCTATTAAATAAAATAAAAAAATAGAATAAAATATAAAATACCTCACTGGTAAAACAACTGACCTGAAGAATAGATCCAGGAGAAACAATTTAAGAATCATGGGGCTTCTTGAAAATTTTGAGGAGAAAAAAAGCCTGGGCTCCATACTTCAGGATAGAGTGAAGGAGAATTCCTTGATGTCAAGGAACCAGAGAGCAAAATACTTATTGAAGGAATATATCAATCCTCTCCTGAAATGGATCCTAAAATTAAAACCAAGGAATGTTGTGCCCAACACTCCAGAACTATCACATAAAGGAGAAAATCCTGCAAACAGTAAGAAATAATTCAAATACCAAAGAACCACAGTAAGGATTACACAGGACCTGTCTGCATCAACATTAAGGGATCAAAGGACCTGGAATATAATATTCTAGAGAGTACAGGAGTTTGGAATGAAGTCAAGAATTCACTATGCAGCAAAACTGAGTCTTATTCTCCAGGAGAAAAGATGGATATTTAATGAAATAGGAGCCTGTCAATTTTTCCTAATGAAAAGACAAGAGCTTAATAGAAAATTTTGCACTTAAAATTGGAGACTCAAGTGATACATGAAAACATAAAAAGGGGAAAGAAAAACTGTTATCCAATAAAATGAACCTGGTTATATCCTCATCTGGGAAAAAGATTCTCATATCTCTTGAGAATGTAACTCTATTAGAGGGACACTCATGATTTGTCCATTACTCTGAATAATTTAAAAATAATATCTCCTTACAAAGGGGGATAGTAAAGAGACAGGAGGAAGGGATTGAATGAGGTAAATTGCATCACATGAAGAGGTGCAAAGGACCTATTTCAATTGAGGGGAAGAAGGGAGGAGGTGAGAATTGACTGAATCTTACTCTCAGAAAGGGATTAACACACTCATATTCAGTTGAGCTTAAAAACTTATATTACCTTTCATTTGAGAGGGCAAAAGGGGAGGGGGGGAGGAAAATAGAAAATGACAAGAAAGAAGGGAAGGAAGTAGGGACAAAGGAAAAGGGAAAAGAAAAGGGAGGGCTTGGAAATAAGGGGGCAAACACACTGAAGTTAGTGGTATTCAGAAGCAATATACTCAGAAATAGGGATAAGGTAAAAAATGGGGGAAATGCAAATGGAGGACAATAAAGGATTGGTAATTATAGCTTTCAATGTGAATGTGATGAACTCTCCTATAAAATATAAGCAGATAGAGTGGCTTAAAAACCAGAATCCTATAATTTGTTGCTTACAAGAAATTCATTTGAAGCATAGACATACATATGGTGTAAAGGTCAAAGGCTGGAGCAAAATACATTGTTTAAGCTGGATTGAAAAAGGCAGGGGTAGCAATCCTTGTCTCAGACAAAGCAGCTGCAAAAATTGGTCTCATTAAGAGAGATAAGGAAGGAAACAATATCCTCTTAAAAGATACCATAGACAATGAAGTAGTTTCATATATCTATATAGATATCTATATCTATATCTATATCTATATCTATATCTATATCTATATCTATATCTATATCTATCTATATCTATATCTATATCTATATCTATCTATCTATCTATCTATATATATATATATAATTCCCTCTCTCAGAATTAGATAAATCTAACCATAAAACAAGAAGGAAGTTAGGAAGGAAAATAGAATGTTATTGAACCTATATATGACAGACCTTCAGAGAAAATTGAACAGGGATATAAAGTAATATACCTTTTTATCCTTCACCTACACAAAAATTGACCATGTACTATGGTATAAAACCTCATAATCAAATGCAGAAAGGCAGAAATGGTGAATACTTCCTTTTTTGGATCATAATATAATATTAATCACATACAATAATAGAGCATGGAAAGACCTAAAACATTATAAAATAATTTTAAAGAATGAGTGGATCAAACAACAAATTATAAACAGAATTAATGATTTCATCCTAGATAATGACAATGAGACAATATACCAAAACCTATGGATCCCAGACAAAGCAGTTATTAGAGGATATATTATATCTCTAAATGCTTACATGAATAAAATAAAGAGGAAATCAATGAAATAAGCAAGCAACTAAAATTAGAGAAAGAACAAATTAAAACCTCAATTAAATACTAATTTAGAAATTATAAAAATTAAAGGAGAAATTAATAAAATAGAAAGCGAAAAATATTGAACTAATAAAGAAAAGCAAGAGTTGGTTTTATGAAAAAACAATACAGTAAATAAAGCTTTGGTTAATTTGTTTAAACAAGAAGAAAACCAAATTACTAGTATCAAAAAAATGAAAAAGGTGAACTTACAACCAATGAGGAGGAAATTAAAGTAATAATTCAGAACTATTTTGCCTAACTATATGCCAATAAATTTGATAATATAAGTGAAATGGATGAACATTTACAAAGATATGTTTCAAAGGTTAAATGAAGAGGAAATTAAATACCTAAATAACCCTATCCCAGAAAAAGAAATTCAACAAGCCATCAATGTACTCCCTAAGAGAAAATCTCCAGGACTAGATGGATTCACAAGTGAATATTATCAAACATTTAAGGAACAATTATGTCTAATTATATGTAAACTATTTGAGAAAAAATTAGGTAAAGACATAACTATGCCTAATTCCTTCTATGACCACCAATATGGTGCTGATAACTAAACCAGGAAGAGTCCAGAAAATTACAGACCAATTTCCCTTATGCATATGAATACAAAATTTTTAAATAAAATCTTAACAAAGCGATTACACATATTATCAGCAGGGAAATATACTATGGCCAAACAGGATTTATTCCAGGAATGCAGGGTTGGTTCAATATTAGGAAAACTGTCAGCATAATTGACTACATTAATAACAAACCTAACAGAAATCATATGATTATCTCAACAGATGCTGACAAAACAACAGCACCCATACCTACAAAATATATTAGGCAGCATAGGAATGAATAGATTGTTCATTAGAATGATAAGCAGTATCTCTGAAATCATCAACAAGCATTATATACAATGGGGATAAGCTAGAGGCATTCTCAATAAGATCAGGGGTGAAATAAGGATGCCTCTTATCACCACTACTATTCAATATTGTAATAGAAATGTTAGCTTCAGCAATAGGAGAGGAAAAAGAAATTGAAGGAATTAGAATTGGGAAGAAAGAAAGAAAACTCTCCCTCTTTGCAAATGACATGGTGGTATTCCTAGAGAACCCTAAAAAATCATCTAAAAAACTACTGGAAACAATTAGCAACTTTAGCAGCGTTGCAGGATATAAAATTAGCTCTCATAAATTCTCAGCATTTCTATATATATGACTAGCAAGAAGTAACAGAAAGAATTAGAAAGACAAATCCCATTCAAACTAACTTCAGACAATATAAAATACCTGGGAGTCTACCTGTCAAGGCAGACTCTGAAATATTATGAAAACGAGTATAAAACACTTTTTACACAAACAAAATAGAATCTAATAACACGGTAAATATCAACTGCTCATGAATAAGCCAAGCAAATATAATAAAAATGACAACTTTACCTAAACTAAACTAATTATTTATTGCAATACCATTCAAACTTCCAAAAAATTACTGAGCTGGAAAAAGTTGTAACTTAATGCATATGAAGAAACAAAAAAGTCAAGAATATCAAGAAATTTGAGGGAAAAAATGCAAAAGCAGGAGGCTTACCCCTAATAGATTAAAAATTATATTAAAGCATCAGTCATCCAAACTGTCTTGTTTAGAAACAGAGTGGTGGAGCAATGTAATAGACTAGGTGCAAAAGAGACTGCAGAAATTATAGTAATCTGCTGTTTGATAAATGCAAAGAGTTCAGCTTCTGGGATAGGAACTCACTCTTCAATAAAAACTGGAAAACTGGAAGATAGTATGTTAGAAACTTGGATTAGACAAACATCTCATACCCAATACAAAGCTAAGATCAAAATTGGTATGGGATTTAGAAACAAAAGGTTGTCAGTCAACTAGGAGAAGAAGGAATAGTTTACCTATCAGATCTATGTAAAGGGGAATAGTTTAGGACCAAGAAAGAGATAAAGAATATCATAAAAATACCAAACTGGATTATTTTGATTACATCAAATTAAAAGGCTTTTGTACAAAGAAAACCACTCTCTCCAAGATCAACAGAAATGTAGTACATTGGGAAACAATTTTTACAACTAATGTTTCTGACAAAGGACATTTCTAAAATATATACAGAACTGCAATAAAAAATATAAAAAACAAGTCATTCCCTAATTGATAAATGATCAAAAGATATGCAAAGGCAATTTTCAGCCAAGAAAATCAAAGCTATCACTAGTCATATGAAAAATTGCTCTAACTCTTTACTGATTAGAGGAATGCAAATTAAAGCCCCTCTGAGGTACCACCCCACACCTCTCAGATTGGCCAACAGGACCAGAAAGGATAGTGATTAATGTTGGAAGGAGTGTAGGAAATCTGGGACACTAATACATTGTTAGTGGAGCTGTGAACTTATTCAATTTTTCTGGACAACAATTTGGAAACATACCCAAAGGGCAATAGTGCCACTACTGGGTCTATATCCTGAAAATATTTTGAAAAAGGGTAAAAAAAGCACTTATACAAAATTATTCATAGCAGCTTTGTTTGTGGTGGCAAAGAATTGTAAATCTAGTTAATGTTCATCAAATGGGAAATTGTAGTAAACGTACCTTATGGAACACTATTGTGTGAGGGATGGGAATTCAGAGAATACTGTATACCCCAACAGCAACATAGGGTGATGCTCAACCTTAATGGACTTGTTCATTCCATCAGTATTTGTATCCAAAGAACTGTGGAGTTTAAACAAAGACCAAAGAATATTATCTTCAAATTTTAAAATTAGTTGTCTTATATACTACCTAATTTTGCTATCTCTAATTTATTATTTCTTCCTCAAGGTTATATTTTTTTCTCTCAACACATTAAATTTTTATCAATGCATATCATGGAGACAATGTAAAGATCATCAGATTTCCTTCTGTTGGGTGATGGGGGAGGGAAGGGAGGGAGTGGGAAAAATTATAAAATTCAAAACCTTACAAATATGATTAGTAGAAAACTACTATTATATATAATTGAAAAACAAATGTAATAGTTATATAATAAAATAAAGAAGAGAAAAAGATAAGTTGGCATGGTACCAAGGGTGAATGTAGAAGAGTTGAACTTGGCAAAAAGGTCTCACTTTTCATCAAAAGTGGAGGAGAGGGAAATAGGAAGATGAAGTCAGATGGAAATGAGATGAAGAAAGAGAGTAGAGGAAAGGTACAGATCTTGGCTATGGCTTTTTTATTTGATGAAGCATAATGTGATATTTTCAGCTTAGAGAATAAGGATCGATTATCCAGTAGAAGACCTGAGAAAAGATGAGTGGAATAGCTGCTATGGTAAATGATATGGAGAACTAATTGAGAAAAAAGGAGGATTGCCTTGCAGCATTGAGGATAAAAATGATATATTACTATTAATTTTGCAACTTCCTTCAATCTATTTAGCAGTTTGCAAAGAAGAAGTAAGGATCCATATATCAGAAGTAATCCAAAATTAAGCCTTAGGTATAATTGATGCTAGGCTAAGGTAGCAAAGAATGTGAGAATAGAAAATGGTGTAGTATTGAATTGACTCTCAAGTTGTTAATTTTGGGAAGAGAAGAGAATTTAGAAAATGACATGATGCAAAGTAAATTGAATCCAAAAAATAAAATCTAAAATGACAAAAATATAAATAGAAAGAAAAACAGCAAAGAAATAATTGAAATGGAACACTTAAATTGCAATACTCAAGACTGGTTTCAGAGAAGTGGTATAATAAGGCATATCTTTCACTTTGCAAAGGTGGATCTATGTGTCTGAGGACAGCATAGGGGAAAAAGAGAAAATATGGACATTCTACATCCTCTTCTGTGCTCATGCAATTTCAAGAAATCTTATCAAAGTTCTCCACAATTTGGGATGTATCTTCTTCATTCAGATATATTTCTTGTTACTTCTTTGTGTTGAAAACACTTGCTTTTTAAAGGAAGACACATAAGTAAAGACAAAAATATAAATATTTCTCTCTAAACATTTATGAATTCCTTTTTCCTCCTGTTCCAAAAATTCTACTGTAAAATATAAAGAGATGGGATCCTTTCTAATGGAAGGATTAACTGATGGAACCAGGAAGATCAGATTGAAAATTAAAAAGGAGTAGAGAGGAAGATTAAAGTCAATGAGAATCGATTTCAAATGTTAAATGTATTTTTCACTTCTCTAGGTATTATTTTGAATTTCACGTATGTTTTAATGACAATCTCAATAATTAATTAGTAGTAAAGGAGACACATAAAGTGAGAGATATGAATTTATATTTTAGTTCAGATTTTTCACTTCCAATCTTGAGATTCTTTGATTCTGTGGAATACAAGAAGATCATGACATTAAGGAAGTGATGCCATGACAGCAAGTGAATTGAATTTGAATGAAGGGAGTGCTGTGCTAAGTCACCAACCTCATTTTTTCCTCTAGAGTTATATGGATCCAGTGGCCAGATATAGATCAAGGAATGGCCCTGGATGGGAGGCCATCAGGGATAAGTGACTTGCTCAAGTTCACACAGCTAGTTAGTGTCAAGTGTCAAGAGGCTGGATTCAATCTTCCATCCTAACTCCAAGGGGTCCATCACTGCACCACCTAGCTGCCCCCCAAGATAAAAAGTAGGGTGAACTTAGTAATCCACCTAAGAGCAAAATTCAGGGACAGTTGTCTTATGAGATTTCTTAGACTTTCTTCATCCATTTCTCCCCTAAGGTTGCTAAGTAGATACTTCTTCATTTTGTACAAAGGGACTAAGGGATTACCTAAGGAAGAATTGGATTGTGACATGATCAATTATGATGGATACAACTCTTCTCAGTTCAGAGATCAAAGACAATCCTGAGAAACCTGCTATGATAATTATCGAGTCTGAATGCAGAGCAAAACCTAATTCAATTCTTTAAATCTTTTTATTTTTTTTTCTATCTCTTATTTTTTTCCTTCCTTTTAGTTCTAATTCCTCTTTCACAACATGACTATTATGGAAATATGTTAAAGAAAATTTTATATGTACAACTTCTACCAGATTGTTCACTTGCCATGAGGAGGGGTATAGAAAAATATGGAACTCATAAACTTGCAAATTGATGAATGTTGAAAACTACTTTTTAATGTAATTGAAAAAATAAAATAAAATTTAATTAAAAAGAATTGAGTAGTTGAAAATTGGAAAAATATTTATTACAACCTTCAATTGAGATAAGCAAATGCTTAGTTATTGCAATAAATGTATTCATATATATAAAAAATCAGTGTAGATGAAGGTTTCCCTTTGCAGATACTCAAACATGAATATTTTAAATTAGCCAACTTCTCATTTAGCCTGATTATACTCCTATGGAAATCATTAGCTAGATTTTGACTTGAGTGACTTCATGACAATTTTCTACATTCTTTTTCATTCTCCTCTTTGCTTTGGCACAGGAAAGATTGGACCAAGAAGGAATGATCAATCAAAAAAAGGATATGAATAAAAGAATAAGTTCATTGAGAAAAGTAAATTGAATTTTAATGGAGAAATGAACAATAAACCTCTCTTCTGAGCACTGTAGTGAGTATCAAATGTAGGAGCTTTCCCTCTAGGTATGACATAGAAGTCTTGAAAGTCATATAGTTATGAACCATGTCTGATATCATCCATCCATTCATTCATTCTCTGCAAAAAATAGTTAGAAATAGTAGTAAAGATAATTTATTCCAATTCATTCATTCTATAGAGGCAAAAATTGCTTGCCTGAAGTCTTAACTCTAAGAAAGTACTAGAAATGGGACAGGATGGCATGCATCCTGTCTTTAAGTTCCAGTTTATTTCCACTTCAGAGTTTTACATTTCAATGTAAAAAATATTAGTTTATGCCTGCTGTTTTCTTTATCACAAAAAAGTTTGGCATGTATACATCTCAAGATTTCTATATTTTTCTTTGACAGTTTTTTCTTTCCTTCTGGTCTAATGTTTTATCCTTTTTAATTGAAAGATGTATATACATTAGCAGTATAGACCAATAATTTATCAACTTATCTTGCTTTTATTTGAGACAGATGCTTGGTAGATGTCTACATGCCATTGTTGTTAACTTAGAGCTCTTCTATACTTACATATTTAATTCAAGGGTATCATCATCTTGCAGTCTTTATGTTTCTCAAACAGTGTTTTCTATGACTTCTTATACTCTGAATGTACAAAATCATTCAGTTGTCAAATATGATTTAATATAAAGGCCTATTAAGCATTTAAATTCCCTTCCAATCTGATCCCTTTAATTTCATATGTAATACGTATTTATGATTTATATATATATAAAACTTTTCTTTCAAATTCCAAGGTGTAGTATCAAATTGACTTTCCTCACATGTAACACTGTCTTGCATATTCATGCTTTTGTGATAGCTGTTTCCCTTGTGATAATGCATTAGTTCCTTACCTCTATATCTTAGAATTCCTTGTTTTCTTCAGGAAGGAAGTTTTTTCTAATTCTTCCAGCTCACATTTCCCTTCTTCAACTATTACTTTCTGTTTATATTAAATATATTTTTCATATACTTACTTGTGCCCAGCTTCTTCCCCTGATATAATAAAAGCTCTGGGGATTTTTGCTATATTTTTGTCTTTGTATAGCTATAACCTATCATAGAACCTGATCCAAAATCTATATTAAATAATTGCTTGTTGATTTACCTGTGTCTCAAATACGTCATTCATTTCCTCTAGCTGACCTCAGAGCCTTTGGTATACTACCATGTCTTCTATTTCTTCTCTGATATTCTACCAAATGCTTTAATGACTCCTTAAGTTCTTTGGAATAAAATACAAGCTCCATTGGCATTGAACAATTTTCACACTGACTACAGTCTCTTTTTATGATCAGTTTCATATTATTTCCCCTCATGTATCCTGATTGCCTGCCAAATGACTTATTGTCCTCTCTATAATGACATTCCCATTACAAGTCTTGCCTTTGTGACATAGGCTTTTCACTATGTCTTGATTGCCTTTTCTTCCCACCACTTTCTCTGAGAATATTTATCTGAACTCAGAAAGGTTAAGTGACATGCTAGTCCTGGGCCACACAATTAGTATATCTCTTCTGCCTTACTGGCTTTCAATCTTATCTATTGCTTAACTATTCATGATTTCTAAATTCAAGTGTACCTGAGACTCCCTCAATGGTTTAAATCTGCTGGAATGGAATTTTCCTTTGTTGTTTCTTCAAATTTTCAATTTTCATAGACAGATTTATTATTGATGTACATCAAGAAATACTTTGGGTCAAGAGGAGATTGTATCAGATATGTGAAATCTTTCATGATTTTCATATCATCCCTCTTTTTAAAAGTACATTCTATTTCCTATACTCTTCATCTATTTTTTTTTTCTGCATAGGTGTACTTTGATGACAATATTGCTTATTAGTCTTTCTCTACTGATCTTTATTCAAAAGTTTATCCATTGGGGGCAATTAGGTGGATGCAATGGATAGAGTACTGGCCTTAGAGTCAGGAGTACCCGAGTTCAAATCTGGTTTCAGAGACTTACTAATTACCTGTGTGGCTTTGGGCAAGCCACTTAGCCTCATAGCCTTGCAAAAAAAAGTTTATCCATCAACTTTCTTCTACTCTCTAGTTACTAGATTTTCATTACACACACACACACACACACACAGACACACAGACACACACACAGACACACAGACACACAGACACACACACACACACACACACACACACACACATCTTTTTTTCCCTTTCCTTTTTTTGAAGGTTACTGGATTCAGTGATTTGTTCAGGTTTTCACAGCTAGTAAGTACCTGAGTCTAGATTTGAACTCAGCTCCTCCTGATTCCAGATAACTACCTTGTTATCACCTAGTTGCCTCAACATATCCTCTTAATATTCATTGCTTTCTCCTTTTACTTATTATATTCTTTTTTCTTGTTTAATATAAATATTTTACTTATTTTCCAATTATATACAATAGTAGTTTATAACCCTCATTTTTGTTAATGTTTTGAATTTTATAATGTTACCCTCGTCCTCCTTTCCCTCCCCTCCCTCCACAGAAGGCAAGTCTGATGATCTTTACGTTGTTTACATGCTATATACACTGATCAAAATTCAATGTGTTGAGAAGGTCCATATAAGTTAACAGTATCATCTTTCCATGCAGGAATGTACCAGTTCACCATCATTAACATAATCATAATTTACCCTTCCCATCCACCCTCTCTGTACTTCACCTGAGTCCTGTACTTGAAGAACAAACTTTCTGTTCAGCTCTGTTGTTTCAAAAAGAAAGTGTGTTCTATTTCAGTGAATTTCCATCTTTTCCCCAGACGAATATGTTCATTTTATCTGGGTAGTTGATTCTCTGTTGTAGTCCCACATTTTTGCCTTCTGGAATATCATATTCCAAGCCCTCTGAGCCCTTATTATAGATGTTGTTAAAAACTATAGTATCCTGACTGTAGTTCCATGATATTTGAATTGTTTCTTTATGTCTGCTTGTAATATTTTCTCTTTGATTTGGGAGTTACAGAATTTGATTATAATATTCTTGGAAGTTTTTATTTTGAACTCTCAGGAGGTGATCAGTGGATTGCCTCATTTCTATTTCATCCTCTGAATTTCAAATATCGGGGCAATTTTCCCAAATTATTTCTTGATAATGAAGTCTAGTTATGATTTTCAGGTAGCCCAATAATTTTTAAAATGTCTCTCCTGGCTCTGTTTTCCAGTTCAATTGTTTTTTGAATGAGATATTTCACATTTTATTCTAGTTTTTCAGGGTTTATTTTTTGGTTTTGGTTTTATTGCTTCTTGATTTCTCACAAAGTTATCAACTTTCCTTAGTTCTATTCTCAATTTCTTCAGAATTTTTGTATCTCCTTTTCCATCTGGATAATTGCTTTTTTTTTTCAGGAAGAATGAACAGTCTTGTATTGGGGGGGGGAAATCATAGTTTTGGGGAACTTGAGGGAAAAAATATAATACTTACACTTAATCTAGGACAGCTTCCAGAGAGATACAAGGAATCCTATGGGAGTGCCAAGCTGCTGGAGTGACCTACTTAGCCGAAAAAGGCTCCTGTCCATTTATTATTCTAGGCAGGGCAGGGAAAGCAGCTCTAAGTGATGTTCACACTTCTGCTCCCCTAGGCCTCTAGAAAGCACCCTACAGCATCCCATAGAAAGAGATTTGACAGTGGCTGGGTTTCCAATACATTAAGATGCTTTATGTATGAAATACATATGCACAAATCCACTCTTTTTACACACACACACACACACACACACACACACACACACACACACATCCACAAACCCACAGATTCTTCTGCAGTCTGACAAAGGAGCAGAATAACCTATAAAAGAGGAGACTCAAAAACATATCAACTGGCCTCCAAGCTCAGTTCTCAATCCTAAGCAAAGTCTGGGATTCAGTCCAGAAATGCAAAGGGGTCATTTCTCCCACTTCCAGGATAGCAGAGTGGGAGTCCGTTCAGATGGGCTTGTACAGCAGAGTTGTGACATACTTCTTTTTGTAGCGATGAGTAGCACTGAGAACCATCACACTATCCTTAATGGACAATGCATACAGGTGGTTGAGCATGGCATGGTTTGGTTCAGGGAGAAGGGCCGGGTCACAAGAGATATTAGTGTCCTTGTTAAGAATAACCTGGAGAAGGTGAGGAGGGAGAATGGGTGGAGATTTGAAGCATTCCTCAGATCGAAAGACGTACATTTCTTGGCCATAAAGTCCTGGTGGAGAACTGGAAAGGTCTCGACCTAAAGTCTCTGAACTCTCCATGGAATCTAACTTCAAAGCATCAAACACCTCAAAATCAGATTTTTTGACATGTATCAAGTTGTTAATGGTGCCAAGCTGGCTGGTAACAACAGGCTCTGATGGATCATGGACCCACTAGCCATCCTCAAAAGACTTGTATTGGTGTTCACCTTCAGGAAGGTCCAAAATGGCAACAAAATCATTGTGGCTTTTAATTAGTGGGATTTTGGCGCTCCAGTTGTTGAAGGATCCAGAGATGAAGACTTCCTTGCCACCCTCAGACCATCGGATGACTGTGGGATGAGCCTGCTGCAGGGGCTTAACCGAATCCTCCAAATCTTGTTGCCAGGACATAAACTGTTTTTCCCCAAAGAGCCTGGAGTCGGGCACACTGAAGACGCTGGGGTCGTCTGTGCTGCCCACCATGACCTTGTGCGGGTGCTCTTGGCCGTGCGGGTGCCTGCCGGCACCATCACCACCGTGGGACTTGGAGCCGTGCCACTCCCCAGGTGCCCTCTCGCTCGTGGTGTTGCCCATGCCGGCTCCGGGGGCCCAGGCTGGGGCGGACGCTAGCCCCGCTCCACCGCCTTCGTGGCCGGGCTCGGGCCCAGCTCCTCCTGCGCGGAAGGGCGTGAGCCAGAGCCTTGGGCCACGGTCCGGGGACGGCCGGCCTAGTCCGGGGCTGCCGCCAGAGGCGCCAGATAATTGCTTTTTTAAGGCATTCTTCTGAATGGACTTTTGAACTGTTTTTTCCATTTGACCTAAAATGGATTTTAAGATTATTATTTTCTTCAGTAAGATGCTGACTTAGTTTTCATGATTTTCCCTTATTTGCTCTCAATTCTCTTCCCAAATTTTCCTCTACCTTCCTTACTTGATTTTCAAAATCTGTTTTGAACTCTCCATAGACTGAGACTAATTTATATTATATTTTGCTTTTTTTTTTTTTTTTTTTTTTTTTTTGCTACGCAATAGGATTAAGTGGCTAGGTAATTATTAAGTGTCTGAGGCCGGATTTGAATTCAGGTCCTCCTGAATTCAGGGTTGGTGCTCTATTTATTGTGCCCCCAAATTTACATTTTTCTGGAAGATTTTGGTTATAGAAGTTTGACTTTTTTATCTTCTGAGTGTGTATTTTGATCCTCCATAAGACAAAAGTAATTGTCTATGGTTGATTTTTTCTTCTGTTGTTTGCTCATTTCACCAGTCTGTGACTTGATCTTAACTCTTTGTTAAGGTGGGGCTCTGCTTCCAGCTTGGAGGATGTCCTGTCTCTGACTTTTGAGGGTTTTTGCAGCTGTTTTCAGGCACACCCTCCAGTGGCCTCAGTTCCTCCAAGGTCTTATGAGAGGCTCTCCTGGTCTTTGTTCTGGTCTATGGATAATCACAAACACTTTCCTCTACTCTGGATCTATGAGGAGGGTCTCTTCTGGAAGTGGAGACCAGACTGAGACCTGGATCTGGGTATGGGCAAAGTAACAGAGTTCTGCCTCAGTGATAGCAAATAGACCTCTGCAATCTCACCTCACCCCTTATCATCTGTGGGATGAGTACTCTAAAAGCAGCTACAGGTTGGCTCCCTGCCTGATGGCTCAACAGGCCTGCTCCTGGTTTCTGGGCCAGATCTGCACAGAGGTCTGTACTGGACTAGGCCATGTGCTCACTCTGGTGTACTAGAGTTTTCTTATTGACCTTCAAAGCTGTCCTTGGCAATCCCTGGTCTGAGCAGTCTGGAAACTGTCCCTGTTTCCAGGGACTCAGGTGCCCAGTGGGTTGTTCTTGGATGGCTGGATCTGGTTTGCTCTGGTGCAGCCAATGTGGCTCAGGCTACGCTGTGGCCTTTTCCAAGCCTGGTCCTAACAGACCTTTACCACTAAGCTTCCAGGTTACCTTGGGCTGGAAAATTGTTTCATTCATGCTTTCTTTGAGTTCTGCTACACTTGAATTTGGTTATGTATTTGGAGTGATCTGGCAGAGAGCTCCTGGGATTTCCTACCTTCATTCCACCATCTTGTTTCTGCCCCTCTTGCGAGATCATTTCTATATTTAAACTATAAATCTTATTCTCTGGTTTATCTCGATACAGTATGAACTTTTGTTTTGTCTGACAGAATTTTTCAAATTCTTGTTTTTTTTTATTCAGTTGATACAGTAATTCTTTCCAGACTTTCATTTTTTTCTGTTTGTCTTTTCAAAGACAAAGAACTCCTTCTCTTCCTTCCTTCCTTCTATCTTTCTTACCTTCCTTATTTCCTTATTTCTCTGTTCCTCTATGTATTTCTTCCTTTTTTTCATTCTGTAATGTCTTTACTAGCTTATCTTATCTTCCCTTCGACCACTTCACAAAATTGCAAAAAAGAGACAACCTTATAACAAATAATGGATAGCTAAGCAATCACATGCATACATTTGACATGCCTCGAACTATGTCTCATTCTGCATTTCTTTGCCAAGAAAAGGCTATGAAGTTTCTCTAGAGTCATGGTTGTCCATTGCATTGATTTGAATTCCTAAAGTCTTTTATAGTTGATTTTATTTATACTGTGTTTGTTACTATATGAACAGTCTTATATTGCACATTGGAAACAAAACTATTGGAGTCTAAATACTGGAATTCTACAGCCATAGAGGATATAAAATAGGCTACTTCAAAAATGTTGGTAGATTTGTTTCACTTTTTGACAATTTATAGTTTGATTCCTTTTTGAACTATTTATTGTTAGATTTACAGTTTCATCCATATATGTTCTTAGCTAAAATGTCTTAGTTGGGTCTTACGTCAAGCTTTCTGCAATTCTTTGCTCAACTCCATTACTCATGTCACTGTTTCATGTGCTGATATGGATTTAAATCTCTGAACACTTGCCATTGTAAACTTTTATTTTAAATTGACATTTTGCTTTGCTGACATTTTTTCTTCTTGACCAATGAAATGAGTGTTTTCTGGCTGACACAGAAACTTTTGTGTTTGAGAATACAATTTTTTCAAACTTCTGTAGGGGATGGTGGCAATCAACATGATTCATTCATCATTTCCCCTTTTTGAGGGAGTATTCATAGATTATTTGAATAATTCGTATTGGAACTGCTGTTAATCTGCCATCTAGGATAATTGATAATCTCACTGCATGTAGAAACTTTTTTTATGATTTTACTCTGTATTGCAGGGCAAAATTATGGCCCAAATGATTGACTCTTAAGTCAGTTGTGAGCTTTGATTATATATATGATGTAACTGCAAGAAGTATACTAATGAGAGGCAGCTAGGTGGTGCAGTGCCTAGAGTACCAGCCCTGGAGTTAGGAGGTCCTGAGTTCAAATCTGGTCTCAAACACTCAATGCCTAGCTGGGTGACCTTGGGTCAGTCACTTAATCTCTTCATTTTGTAAAAACAAAAAACAAAGAAAAAAGAAATATATACTAAGGAATAGAAGACTTCAAGCAAATAATATAATTATTTGTATATTTTCAAGGAAGAGAAGGAAGCTAACATTGCTTAAAGTAGAGACCTATAAAGTACAAAAGTAACTAAATTATGTTCCTTTGACGATTCATGTATTTTGCTACCAGATCTGGGAAGATGCCTTCTCATTAGGGAAATCAAATGAATATAAATCCAGTGGCCAAGGCAACTTTATATATTCTTGTAAATTATGCAATATTTACATGTTCATATTGGTATTGATCAATATAAATTAAAATTAAGGTGATGTATACTTTCATTTTGGTGCAGGACAAAGAAATGGGACAATTTGATTATCTTCTCTACATAGGTGAAAGATGGGAATTCTGCTTATGTTCTCTTTAGCACAGCAATAACTTTTAAAACATCCCATAAAAGATTCCCATATCAGGAAGTGGCTTTTTCTTTCTAGGAAGTTATTATCTACCTTAATTTTTATAGTTATTGGCTATTCAATGTATATATAGCCCCATCTGACACTCTGTTGGAAGAATGAACTTACTATTATATAGGTGGGAGACTTTTGGTCAATTTAATTTATTAATCCTAAAAATTTTTATAGTATACATTTCATTATCCTCTTAATGTTCACCTGCACTAAAGTCATTTAGTTTATTTAGTTTAGAGAGACCATGCCATATGGTGCAAAGAACATTAGCTCTGGAATCAGAAGACTCAATTCAACCTTGCCTCTGATGCTCTGTGACATCCTGGTCAAGTCATTTCAGTTCTGTCAGTCTTGGTTTTCTTATACATAAAATGAGGGAAATGAATGACTTGACCTTTAATATATACTTGTCATTAAGACAATAAAGTGAACTAACCAACCAATGAAATAATAATTGTTGCCCTCTGGTTCATGAGGAAACCAACTCTACTTATCACTCAGTAAGCATTTATTAATATCTTACTAATGTAAAAGGTGTCATGCTAAATTTTGATGATATAAAGATAAAAGCAAAAACAGTCCTACCCTTTTGGGAATTTACATTATAAGAGATGTAACTTACTCCCTTACTAATAAAGGATAGAAAATTATATACAAGGAATGATATACAAAATACATATAGAGTAGAAGTAAGATAACTTTAGAGGAGAAGGCACTAGTAGCTAGACAAACAACTTCTATAGAAGGTTGAATTTGAACTGATTCTTTTTTAAAGTTATTTTATTTTTTCAATCATAGGCAACATGGTTTTCAACTTTCATCTTTTTGAATTCTTTTGTTTTCCACATCCTTCAACCTCCCTCTCTTTCTTCCCTAATCCCCATGACAACAAATAATCTGATATAAATTAAACATGTATTCGTACAAGGAATCATGTTTAACATATTTCCATATTAGTCATGTTGTGAAAGAATAAAAATAAAGAAAAATGATATAATAAGTTTTAAAAAGTGAAAATAGTATGTTTTGATCTGTTCAGATTCCATATTTTTTCTTTAAATACAGATGGCATTTATTATCACAAATTTTTAGAATTGTCCTTGATCACTGAAGCATTTTAGAGAAGCTAAATTCATTATAGTTGAATATCATACAATGTTGTTATTAATGTATACAATGCTCATCTGGTTTTGCTCACTTCACCTAGAATCAATTCATACAAGTCTTTCCAGCCTTTTTTTGAAATCTGCATGTTCTGTATTTCTTAGAGAACATAGAACTCTATCACATTCATATACCATAACTATTTTTAGTTATTTGCAAGGCAATGGGGTTAAGTAGCTTGCCCAAGGCCACACAGCTAGGTAATTATTAAGTGTCTGAGGATGGATATGAACTCAGCTACTCCTGACTCCACAGTCAGTGCTCTATGTGTCACCTAGCTGCCACTCATATACCATAACTTTTTCAGCCCTTTCCCATTTGATGGCTATCCCTTCATTTTGCAATTCTTTGCCACTACAAAAAAGAGCTGCTATAAATATTTTTGTACATGTAGGTCTTTCCCCCCTTTTTTATAATCTCTTTGGGAAATAGATCTAGTAGCATTATTACTGGATCAAAGGGAACACAAAGTTTTATAGACCTTTGGGGATAGTTCCAAATTTATTTTCAGAATGGTTCGATCAATTGGATCATTTGGTTCGGTCTGCAACTCTACCAACAGTGCATTAGTGTTTTCACATCTTCTCCATTATTGATCCTTTTCCTTTTTTATCACTTTGGTCAAAGTGAAGGGTACGAGGTGTTACTTCAGAGTTGTTTTGATTTGAATTTTCCCTAATCAATAATGATTTAGAGCATTTTTTCATATGACTTTAGAAACCTTTAATTTCTTTGTCTGATACCTGTCTGTTCATTTCCTTTGATAGTTTAGAATTGGAGTATGATTTGTATTCTTACAAATTTGATTCAGTTCACTATATATTTTGGAAATGAGTCCTGTATCAGAAATACTGTGATGATTGTTTCCTGCTTTTTGTGTTTTTTCTAATTTTGGTTACATTGGCTTTATTTGTGTAAAAATTTTTTAAAGGTAATTAAAATTATTCATTTTACATTTTATAATGTTCTCTATTTGTTGTTTGATCATAAACTCTTCCCTTTTCCATAGATCTGACAGATTAAACTATTACTTGCCCTACTAGGTAACTTGTGGTATCACCTTTTATATCTAAATCATGTACCCATTTTAAAGTTATCTTGATGTAGAGTGTATTGAACTGAGTCTTGATGGAAACTAGGGGCTTTAAGAAGCAGAGGTGAGAAGAGATAGCATTTGAGACACAGAAGGGAGTCAGGGTAAAGCTCCCATATTAAAACTGGTGTGGCAGTCTTTGTTTTTTTTTTTTATCTTCTGGTTTCCTTTTTAGTAATATCAATATTTATATGTTTTACTTACACTATTAATACATTTGCTGGTTGGTCTTTGTAAAAGAAACTTCCCTTTAGGTTAATAGTTAAATTAATAACAAAGTCTAAAATTGCATTTCCAAGTATTCTTCCCTTCCCTTGTCCCTCCCCCAGTATTTTTTTTTTAACTCAGGCTGATGGCTGATAGAGAAATGTTAAGAACTTTATAGACAGTTTACATAAAATTCAATATCTTCATCAACTGAAGTCTCTTCACAAAATAGATAAAAGTAAATTCTGCTAGTTTCCATACTGAAATACAATTTTAAAAAGATAATAAAATAGTTTCTATTTCTAATATAAGCTCTTACCTCATCTACAATTTATTTTTTGACATTTTTCTTCAAATCACTAAGCTGGAGCTAGATTTTATTAGAAAGGTCACTATCAATGGAAATGAAATTATGCTTTATAAGCCTCAATTAACACTGTCCTTTGGTAAGAACAGTGATAAGCCCCTAGCACTATTAATCAATTACTACTCTGTTGTAAGTATTCTATTAGAAATGGGTTCTTTGATGTTTTATTGATATTTCATCATAGGAGTGAAGATTACCTCAATATATTTTTGACAAATCACTTTTTTTAAAAAAGAGTGGTGGTAGTGGTACAAAATCCAAGAATACCAATAAATATCTCTTAATATCTAAACACAATGAGAACACCAAGACAATTTATATTCCTTCAAAGAGAAATAGATGTTTGCTTCCCCTGCCCAAGTCCAATTATCTGGCAGGAAATATTATGGGTGATTGTGCCAGGAACATTTCCGATTGATGTCAAGTGCATTACTGTGTAAATATGAGCAATTTGGGAGGGGGGATAAGAGAAAATTATTCTCAAATATTTTCTTTTTTCTACTCTACTCCAATTTATGAAATAGTTAAATTCTTTCACATTCTTGGTCATAATTTTTTTTTGTTTTTCTCCTTCATTAAATCACATTTTTAAAATAAATCATTAAATATTTATTGACTTAATAAGTCAACATATAGTAAACATTTATTAAAGTCATAGTTAATAAAAGAATTAGAAAAGTAGTAATGGGGTATAATCCCAGATTATCTGTTCAAATCCAAGGCAAATCATTCAAAATCACAGTGTTGCAAATCTATGAGGTCAAGGAGACCAAAGTTGATCAGTTCTATGAAAACTTACATCTTATAAAATAGCACCATATAAGATGTCATATTCATCACAGGAAATTGGAATGCTGAAGTTGGAAATCAAAAGATAATTGAAATAATTTGCAAGTTTGACCATGGACTATAAAGTGAATCAGACCAGAGATTAATAGAGTTTTGTCAAGATAACTTATTAGTCATAGCAAATATTATTTTTCAACAATCCTAGTGGTATCTCTACACACATCAAATTAACATATGATCAATATGGTTTTGACTGATTATATATTTTGCAACCAAATTTGGAAAAGTTCTATGCAGCCAGTTAAAACAAGTTCTGGAACTGACTGTGGTTCAGGCCATCAGCTTCTTTTTGCAAGATTCATGTGTAAATTGAAGAAAGTATGGAACCATCAGACTATATAGATGTGATCCAAATAACATCCTTTAGGAATATGAAGTTGAAGTGATGAATAGATTTAAGAAATTAGTTCTGGTAAATAGAGTGACTGAGAAACTATGAACAGAAGTTTGCAATACCGTATCAGAATGAGTAGCAAAAAATAATTCCAAAGTAAAAGAACAGCAAGAAAGCAAAATGGCTCCTTGATGAGTCTTTAGAAATAGTTTATGAAAGAAGAAAGGTAAAAGAAAAAGGAGAAAGAAAAATACCCAATTGAAAGCAAAATTTTAGAGAATAGAAAAGAGAGATAAAGTTTTCTTATAGGAGATGCAAAGAAATAGAAGAAAACAAGAGAATAACAAAGATCAGATAACTTCAAGAAAAACTGACATACTAAAGGAACATTTTGATAAAATGGGCATGATAAAAGACAAAAATGGTAGAGATAACAGCAGAATAGATTAAGACATGACAAGAATATGCAGAAGAGCTATACAAGAATGATTGTAACATCATCATTAATTACAGTGGTATATTTTCTTATAGAGAATCAGACATTCTAGAGAATTTGCAGTGAATTTTGTCTAGTGAACCTTGAGAAATAATGCTAAAAAGTGACTTTTCCAAGGTCACATAGCTAGGCAATTATTAAGTGTCTGAGACTGGACCTGAACTCAGTTTCTCCTGACTCCAGGGCTGGTAGAGACCCATTGCACCACCTAGCTTCCCCTTTGCAGAATAAACTGGTACAAATTGGGTGAATCAAAAATGGGTAATCTCAGATATGAAGTTAGTATCACCCTGATGACAGAAAGTAAAGAATTGTTAAGAAACCTCTTCATGAGGGTGAAAAAGTTGGGTATAAAAGCTGGCTTGAAGATTAACAAACAATGAAAAACAACTAATATCATCACAACTGGTCCCATCATTTCCTGGTAAACAGGAGGAGGAGAAATGGAAGCAAGAAATGGAAGCAGTGAAAGATTTTATATTCTTGGGCTTAAAGAACACTTTGGATAGTGATTGCAGTCCTGAAATTTAAAGATACTTGCTCTTTTTAAGGAAATCTATGGCAAACTGGACAGCATATTACAAAGTTGAGACATTACCTTGCCAAAAAAAGTCTGTGTAGTCAAAGCTATCTTTTTTTTTGCCCAGGAGTTATGTGTAGCTGAGATAGTTGGACTAAAGGGAAAGTTGATCACTGCACAATCAATAGTTTTGACTTGTGGTGCTAGAGAAGACTTTTCAGAGTCCTTTGGACAGCAAGGAGATCAAATCAGTCCATACTTAAATTAATTCAAGGTATCTATTTGAATACTGAAACTTAAATACTTTGTCCACAAAATAAGAAGACAGTATATGAAAAAAAAAAAGTTCGAGTTCTAGATGGGATGATATCTTCAGTTGTTTCCAGGTCCAGGTCAATGATCCTTTGATTCCTTCTCTTTTTTTATTTTTAGAAGAAAATAGAAGTCCATTTCAAAATTATTTCCTTCTCTTCTTCCCTCCCTCACCACCCACCTTGGTTCTGGTTGAAAGCATTGATTCCAATTTCTCGCTCCCTCTTCTTAATCATTTTTCTATCATTGCAATCTGTATCAATTAAGGGAAAAGGCATTTGTGTGGTATCTGTTGTGTCTTGGCCACTGTGCTAAACAGTCTACAAATATTATCTCATTTAATCCTAACATAATTCTAAAGGGTACATACTGTTATTATTCCTATTTTATTGTTAAGAAAACTGAGGCAAGCAGAGTTTAAGTACCTATGTCAAAAATCACACAGCTTAAAAGCATTTGAAACTGAAATTGAAATCCTGACTCTAGGCCTAGAGCAGATTTAGATTTATTTTTATAGTGAAAATAGCTATTGGTAATGTACTGCTAATCTATACAATATTTCATTGCAATATGACATAGTATTTTAGTCATTGTTCAGTTTACAATGCTCAAGGTCAAGTATCCTTCATTATTATCAATGTAGGTCAAAACAAAGATTTTAAAAACTCATTTAATTCTAAGCAATTGTTCCATCCACTTGGAAAGGGGAGAATACATCTTTCATTTAGTGAGAATCTGTTTCTAACTACTCATTCAATTAAGTAAGAATTTTGAGAATAAAAACAAGAAAATTTGTCTAAATGGATCCCTAAAAGAAGTAGTTTTTGGAAGATCATAGAATCAGAACTATGTGTTATGGAAATCATTTTGAGACACATTTATTGGACCAACTAATTACATTACTTTTTTTTTGCAAGGCAATGGGGTTAAGTGGCTCGTCCAAGGCCACACAGCTAGGTAATTATTGTCTGAGGCCCTAATTACATTACTTCTGATTATATCCCTAGCCCTTGTCACATATTATCAAGATGATCCCCATCTTTCTTTCTTTTTTTTTTTAGGTTTTTGCAAGGCAAATGGGATTAAGTGGCTTGCCCAAGTCTATACAGCTAGGTAATTATTAAGTGTGAGGTCAGATTTGAACCAAGGTACTCCTGAATCCACAGCTGGTGCTCTATCCACTGCCTCCCCGAACCCCATATTTCTTCCCCATTATGAGATGTGTTCCTTTATCTAACACTCAACTAGTAGAGTAATATTACTAAAGCAAAGGACTGATTATGTTCTTCCACTGCTCAAAAAGCTCTTGAAGTTTCCTGTTATGTCTGGTTTCTCTGGAAGCAGAGAGTTCTTTGTAAGTTCAAGCCCTTTACTAATTGGATGCAAAGTATCTTTCCAAGCATATGATGTATTTCCTCCCTTAATTCATTCTGTGGTTCAGCCAAATTGACTCTCAGTTTTACAAAGACCTCCTTTCTCCATGACTGCATTGGATGTTCCTTATCTCTGCCACTTAAAATTACCAAGTTCATTTGAAGTTAATTCAAGTATTATTTTTATATGAGTACTCAACTTGATCCCCTCCCAAATGCTAGTGTTCTGTAAAGTGACTTATTCATATTTGCTATATTTACTAAAATGTATACATATTGTCCCCTTAACATTAATGTAAGCAGCTTAAGAGCAGAGTTTTCTTAATTTTTTTGAATCCTTAGGACCTAGCACATTACCTAGTATATAGGAAGCATTTAATAAAAGATTATTGATGATTAGTTTTGCCATTTGCAAAAAGTATATGGATATATAAATTCTCTCTATTTAGCAAAGGTGATTATTGCTTTATTTTAACTTTGATAAATTTCCAGTGTTTCAAATTTACATTTGAAATAGATTATAGCCTTCAAAATTTTCTGTTTTGCTGAATTATGGACACAGCTTTCGAAAAATAGAATGGTTATGAACAAAATCCACCAATTTTTTTCTACTTGACTTATCAATGCATTGGAGTTATGCTTAAATTAAGAAGTACTAGGTAGAGATTATGACATATTAGGGTCTCTACTCTAAGACATGAGTATTTAAGCACTATGGATAATATGGCACAAGTCTGAAAACTCCCTGAGTATAATAACAGGTGTTAATATTATCATATTTAGTCTGAAGAGTTAAAACATTGTCTGGGAAATCTCAAGAGCAATATCAGATACTGAGGTCAAAGAATGGGGGAAAGAAGAGAGACAACTGGTAGATAGCCAAGAGATACAAAGCAGATGCTCTGACAATGATTATCTCATCTAGGCTGGACCATGTGTGGTTTTATGTTCTGTCCCACACATTTTTTGGTCTGTCTAGATCCTTTGCAGGTCAGATACCAGTTTCACTCCCATCCTCTGACATATAAAATGTTCTCTGGAGCTTGGAAGGAGATCTCAGTGTCCCAAGGATTTGGGGAGAGGTCCCCAGCTGTTTCCTAATCATTTCCTTATCACTATCAAAATTTTGGGCAACCACTATTTTCATAGGGATACATAAAATAAGACTTGTGGGTAAAATAATTTTGTTGATAAATAATCAGAGATTAGAAAAGGCACAAGTTACTTTCATTCCAGTTCCAAGTGTATATAGTCATATAAGCCAATGGAAAGAGTAATAAATTCATATCTGATTTGGCTTTCAGTCAGTTGAAAGAAGGCAAAGTTGGAACATTCTTCCATGGCGCCTGACTACAGGTAGTTTAAAGTGGTCCTCCTTGAGGATGAATGGCGTAAAATCTCCCTTTGTACTCAAAACCTGCTCTCAAGGACTGTCTTTTGTCTTTAAACATAACCACCTCATGTCTTTAATGTGTCAACTCAGCCCTCCTTGGGTGAGTACATGCTGCAGCCTTATTGTTTACTTCTCATTAAGCTAAATGCTTTATGCAAATCAGCTGACATAAAGCCAGACACCCCATCTAGGAAGGCTGTAATTCCATCTGATGAGTTCATTCAGCTGAAATCTGTACTTAATTTCCATAATTATACTGTCCTGTTCTCATAATGTGAACTGATTGCTGCAAAAACATAAAATCGCCAAAATGCTTTCAATTATAAAATATGAAAATGATATGTCCCTTTGGGCTAAAAAGACTTCTGTTTCACAAACATTTTGGTATTTCTTTCTGCAAATAATATATCCTTATTTAAGTCTATGAATGCTTTATTTAAACACCATTAACATGAAATTACCCATTTCTCATACACACATTGTCCTGACCAAAAAAAAATGTGCCAGGGCCTTAACAGTTCTATTGATGAGTTCTCCTTGTGGGCTCATAGACTATTTGTTCTGCAACTCAAACCTAGGACAGAAGGCTTGGGTGGTTACTGACAAGTCTAAGTGTTTTCTTAATTAGAGAATTAGCTCATTGACTCTATGTGGCTTCAGCCTATATGTTTAAAACTAATATTCCCTTGTGGAAACTCCCTGAGCACCTGGGGCAGCAGTCAGGTCACTATGCATATACCTAAGCATTTATCTAAATCATTTATGATACCAGTCACACAGAACCTATTATAGGCCTTCTTATTTAGAACAACAGATGAGAAAGCTGCACTCTGCTGATACAGTGCATTGCGATCATAGAATTATGATTGCATGGGTTCTTAGAATGCTTCTAATCCAATCACCTCATTTTATAGATGAGTAAACTAGGGCCCTGAAAGATTAAATAATGACTAGGCTCATACAACTTATAAGTAACAGTGGTGGCATAAGAACCATGATCCTCTGACTCTGAATATATATATATATATATCATTCTTTCCATATTATCTCCCTTTTTATATCTGGCAAGAACACTAAAATACGAGTGCTAATATTATTTCACTTGGAAGCAAATATCTTCTTATAAGCCAGACATTGGTGAATTTTCCTTATATCAAGAAAGACTATTTTTCACCCCTGCTCCCCTCAATTCCAGGCTATGCAAAGCTCATTCTAGATGTCCAGCAGATGGTAGTACCTAAAGCTATAAAAAGTGTCCATTCCTCTATTTTCCTCCTATAACCTTTCCCTTGCTTGGCTTTCCATAAATCTTTTGGGCTAATTGACTGTTCATATAATTTAGTTAACATGGGAACTCTACTATTTGATTCCTCTAGATGTGACAATCCCACTCAGCAATAGAATGTTCTACTTCCACATTATCCTTCCACATTATTCTGTTCACCCTGCAGGTCAATCTCTCTGTCTCTCCTTTTTAAGTTTTCATCCTTGTTTACCTTTTACTTATTCAACATATCTTTATGAGCGAACTTTTCCAGATTTTAATCTATGACATGATCGCTAACTCTGGGTTTCCCATAAGGCTCTCTCTATTTTCCTTTTCTACTATCTCTTTTAGTGATCTAATTAACTCTTGTATTCAGTCATCACCTTTATATAGATGATTCTCAAATTTCTATATTCAACCCTAACTTCTCTCCTGAGCTCCAGTTACACCGCACTACCTATTGTCTGCATATCGAGAACTGGATGTTCCACTGACATTTCAAACTCAAAATGCTCAAAATAAAACCCATAATCTTTTGCTCAAGCCATTTTCTCTCATTAGATTTCCAAATACTATTGAGGACACCATAATTAGGACATTAGAATTATGTCCTATAATTCTAGGTTTCATTCTCAACTTTTAAATCATAGTAACTCCACATATAAAATCTTTTTGCCTAAAGTCTTTCCCCATTTCAAATTATCTTCACTCAGATGAAAAGTGATTTTTCTTAAGTACAAGTCTACTTATCTCATTCCCTTCAATAAACACATGACTCTCATCACTCTCAGGATAAAATATAAATTCCTATATTTGGCATTTAATTTGTTTCATAACCCAATTCATTCTCACCTTTCCAAACTTCTTAAACTTTACTCCATTCCATATAACCTGCTACGCTTTCTTGCTTTTTCTTATATGCTGCTCCATCATTGATTGTCTCTCACTCTTGACTTCTGTGGTTGTCTTCAAAATTCACTTGAATCTCAACTTCTGTAGAAGGTCTTTCCTAATAACTACCCCTTCATCTCCCTCTTTAGTTCATGTTATTCTTATGAGATTCCTTTCCATCTACTTGAAGTCTTGGATGTACATAGTAATTTATACATTGTTTTTCAAATTAGAATATTATCTCTCAGAGAACCTGGGCAATGGTTTTCATTTCTTGGTATTCTTTGACATTATTGACATTCTTTGCCAGTGTTATTCACATAGTAACCATTTAATAATTGTTTATTTATTGTCCAAAGGCTAAATAAATATGGTTTAATTCACTCATTCATTCACCTCTCAATTTGATACTTATAAGAAAAATGAATACCCTATAGGCAAATTTAGAAAAACATAAATTCAGATAGTTTGGGCTCTGTACTCTGAGTTGCATCAAAATTAACTATGAAATCATTAATTTTCAAGAAACTTTCAAAATTGAATCTACCCTTAATGAACTCAGTGCTTTTTAAACAGGCTATGTAATGCACTAAACATAACTAAAATCCCACTATATTCACTCCTATACTATTCAGCCAGAATGTTTTTCAATTGTTGTTTAACATTTTGGAGAGCTTTACTTCAGATCTTGCTTCTCACATAAGACTTAATTTTTGCCAATTCCATCAAGTCCATAGGCTAGACTATCTCTAGACCAATTAGATGCTTATTCAAGTTAATTAAAATGAATCAATTCATTGATATATAATTATTGTTATTCAGTCATTCAGTTATTTCCAAATTTCTGTGATCCCATAGACTATAGCACACCAAGTCATTCTGCCCTCTATTTCCTCCTGAATTCTGTCCAAGCTCATGTTCATTGTTATCCTCTTTCACCTTGAGGACAGATTTGAACTTAGATGTCTTGATTCCAGGACTGGTACTCTCTCCATTGTACCACCTAGCTGTCCCCATTCTCCTTTTGCATTTAATCTTTCCCAATATCAAAGTTTTTTCCAATGAGCCCCATTTTCTTATTAGGTGACAAACACAGTTAAGGTTTAGCTTTAATATTTTTCCATCCAATGAATAGTAAGAGCTAATCTTTTAAGAAGTGGTATATTTGGATCCCCTTACTGTCCAAGGAACTCAAAGATTTTCTATGTGGTATTCAACTTTCCTTATTGTCCAAAGATTACAACTGGAAAAGTCATACCTTTGACTATTTGGACATTTGTCAGAAGATAATGTTTCTGCTTTTTAATACACTGTCCAGATTTGCAATACTTTTCTTCCCAGGGAGCAAATATATATATAAATGTCATGACTACAATCACTGTCTGCAAGTGATTTTTGAACCTCAGAATATAAAATCTAACACTGATTCCATTTCTTCTCCCTCTATTTTCCAGGAAAAAATGAGACAGAATGTCCTATTATTAGTGTTTTTTAAATGTAAAGCTTCAAGGAAGCTTTTATAATTTTTTTTCTATCATTCTCACATGAGACTTCTTAATTCTTTTTCACTTTCTGCTATCATTGTGATATCATCTGTGGCTCCAAGAAGTTATAGCATGCACATATGCCATAACTCTTTGGCTAATTAGGTTGAGGGTAATGGAGGAACCTCAAATCATTGGTTAGTTATGGAGATGTCTACCTCAAAATGTGATGACTTCCACCCCAAGGAGGACTGGGAAGATGAGAATAACTTGTTTCAACAGACCTGAAGCAGTGGAAGCAGGCATTGTGGAGTGCTTAGAGCTTGGTCAGACAACAAAGATGTTAAAAGTCATCCTAGGCCATCACAAGTTAACTTCACTTTTGTCTTTCCACTATAATTGTGGAAAAGGGAGTGGGGCTGGTGATTATATAACTGTGTCCCACTTAAATCCAATTTGTATGCAAGTCAAGATATCATTCACTTCTTGATATCATGCTACTATTTCTATTCTAAATAAATTCCTTTGTGGAAAGTCAGTGGTTATACTAAAGGAAAAAATAAAATACAACTAAGTATAACACCTCCATAACTCAAGCAACATTTGTTGGGACTCAGAGTTTTGGGGCTCAGATAACTGGTCTGTGATCTTAAATGGGCAAAATCATGAACCAGAGTAGGAGAGAAGTGCTGATCAAATTTTCTGGTGACAAATGTGATTGGAGGAAACTTCATGTAAAATCTGCTTATTAGGCATAGATCATAGTTATCACTGTTCTTAAAGAAATGATCAACTTAATTTCTAAGAACTGCCACTCCTAAGATCAGTGTTTAGATGGCAGAAAATATTGTCTAGATTGTGATACTGTTAGAACAGTACATGGGGTGAATAAATAACCAGCACATTGTAGAAAGACAAAGAGAGATATTACAGTACTCTTAGTTTTAGTTAAGATAGCAGAAGGAAGATTTACCAGGCACCATAAAATGTAGTTCTCACCCTCTATGTTCTGTCAAATCAAGGACCATTCTCTCTATCCTAGACATAGGCACAAAGCTCCAAATTGTCCACTCCCCTAACCCTACCACCTCATTTATCATCCCTACACATGCCCATACTCATTTGCTTTCATTGTCAAATTGTTTAAATTATTAAATAAATATGTTTTAGTATAGAACTCTATACAAATAGTTTGTATGTATAAAAAGTATAAAGAAAGAAAAAAGGAATATAATATATATATGTATATATATATATATATATATATATATATATATATATATATACACTTGAATGTATTACATTGTTTGCTTTATAAAAGCATATAGTAAATTTAGGAATGTAGGAACAAAATCTCCCTACTTATGTCTCCTGAATTTTTGTTTTCTCCTATGAATTTTTTTTAAAAATTTATTGATGTACTTTTCTGTTTTTACCACTCACTCATTTTCTACCACTCACAAAATCACTTCTGGACACTAAACTGTGAGAACCACACTGATTCTACCAAGATCAATTATTGTTTTATCATTCACAGTACTGATCTTTGCTACTATTTTTGCAATAACCAGGCTCTCTTTCCAAGCACCAAGGGCTAATCTTTAATAGTTGGGCCTAGTTTGAGATTTCTAAATACATCCTGAGACTTGTTGACAGTCAAGAGCTTCTGCTGCCTGTAAAACTTTGGGTGCACAGCTGTTCTTCCTTGGTCAGCTTCCCTAAGGTTTAACAACAAATAAGTTAACCTGCTTTAAATGAGATCTTCCATTTCCTAGGTTCTGGCTAGTTCCACATTTCTCCTTCCTCATCCTGCACTGTCTTCTCTGGGATCTCTCAGTAGCTAGACTAGTCCCATCACAGCTCTTTTCTGGAGTTTCTCAGTTCTTTGTTTCAGTTAGAGAAGGAGAATGGAACAGATAAAAGTAGATGAAGCAAAGGAAGGAAAAAATGAATGGCACACATTATTAATTTTGTAAAGCATGTTACAACAGTTCTACAATGTCAGAAACATGTATATCTTGTCTCATTTTAATGATAGCTACCATTTAAATGGGATTTTCAGGTTTGTAAAACATCTTAAAAGTATATCCTTTAGTCATTCCAACACGAAAGCGGGATCATTATTGTCATCATTTTGTAGTTGAGGAAACTGAGGCTGGGAGAAGTAAGTTAAGTAACTTCAGGATCTCACATTTAGTAAATGTTGGGCAGGAACTGAAGTCAGATCTTCCTTACTGTAATGTTTTATCCACTGATGCTGCATGCTAATGTATATAAATGCAAGTGCATAAAATTTATGAATGGAAGGTCTATTGGAGAGAATCTACTCTAATCTTTTTTATTTTATTGATGAGAAAACTTAGATTCTAAAAGATAAGGAACTTGCCCATAGTCATACAATATTAGAATTTCAATAACATGAGAAATTAGGGTCAAAGAGACAAAATAATTTACTTTGGATGATAAAGCCAAGAAATATTTGCCCTGGGATTAAACCCAGATCTTTAAACTCCAATATTAATTTTCATTTCACTAAAGTACCTATTTGGGCAGCTTGAGCTTTGTTTGGACATAGATAATTGAGGATTGCAAGGATTTGTCCCACAATGAACTTATCATGTTGTTTAGTTGAAAGAGCACTGGACCTAAAGTTCAATAATCACCTCAGATACTTACTACTTATGTGACCCTAGTAAAGTTACCTAAACTCTATCTGCCTCAGTTATGTTATCTACAAAAACAGTATAATAACTTCTATCACCCAGGGTTGTTGTAAAGATAAAATGGCATATTTTCAAAGTCTTTTGAAAATCTTAGGTTTCCATAGCATAACTGTTAGTATTACTACTGCTGCTGCTGCTGCTATTGCTGCAACTACTACTACTACTGTTCCTACTATTACTATTACTACAGCAAATTACCACCATTAATACTACTACTGTTTAAAATATCAACTTATAATTTCCATGTGGCTCCACCTCTGATCATCATTATCTAGGGGGTAACGATGGTTTTTCAAAAGTTGTCCTAGTATAGTATAAAAAATAATCTTGAGTTGGAAGATGTTCCTGTGTGGATCCAGGGACAGGGCATTTATCTGTCATCTCAGCTTCAGGATTTGTTTTCTTTTTTTTTGTTTTGACTATAACAACATATGAAGAGCATCAACTTGGATTGAGATGCTAGACATACAATTAGCCTCAAGAATTTAAGATATTCTGACAAAATATTTTTTAAAAAATTCACTTTTACCTCTTCTTATATCACACACAGAGTCTGATTACGATAGTGGTTAAAACAAAAGAGACATTTAGACAACAACTGAATAGTCAGAAGGGCAATGTGGTATAGTGGCAAAAATGCTGACCACGGAGTCAGGAAAGATTTAGGTTAACATCTTAGAATATAAGCTCCTTGAATGCAAGTATTGATTTACTTTTGTCTATGTGCTCACAATAGTCTGACATATAATAGGTTTTTAATAAATAATCGCTTGCAAGCTTAATTTCATCTCATCTTTGATATTTTCTCTTTGTATGAACCCAAGCAAATCATTCATATCCAGTGGACCTTAAGGTCCAATTACCTCTCTGGGTCTTAGTTTCTTTACCTGTAAAAATGGGAACTAAAATATATGTATTATCTATATCACAGAGTTACTATGAAGATCCAATCAAATAATTTATGTAAATGACTGCAGACCTTTAAGAACTACTTAAAATCAGGTACTTCCAACATTATTCTCATAACTTAACTGTCAATCAATTCATTTAGTTAAAGTTTGTTTTTATGTTGCATTACTCATCTTTTCCTCTCTTGCTCCTGGCTGTCTTAGGTTCTTTTTATTGTTTCAGACCCTTGTGTTCTAAATCATTCTTAACTCCTTTTCAAGTCAAGGAAATGGGATTGAATAAATTGTTTGTCCAGGGCTGTACAAGAGAAGTACACTGAGCTTGGAGGTAGAACTCATTAAATGGCCTACCTTTGCCAAGGACTAACTTAAATCAGTTAAATTTTCTGGGACTCAATTTTTTATTTGCAAAATGGAGCAGTTGGAATGTGGCAATTTTCCTGAGTTAAAAATTTGAAATTCTTATTGATCTTGCCCCTAGTGGGCAGAACTAGGAACAATGGATATAATTTGCAGAGGGAAAATTTAGGTTTTATGTATGGAAAACTATTATTATTATCACCACCAGCTCCACCAACTCCGCCACAATTTTCTAAGAACTGAAGCTATTCACCAAAACAATGGACTGTTTAATGAGGTAGTAGGTTCATTCTCTTGAAGGTCTTCAAGGGTAGGCTAGATGATCACTTGTCAGGTATGTCATACCTTGAATTCCTTTCAAACATAGACTCAAAGTTTTCTGAGATTCCTTCCCACTCAAACTCTTTTATGAATCTTGAGCACTTCTTATTTCCTTCCCTGCATAGGACATAAGGACTCTAATATTAACCTTGGTCATTTTTAGCATATTTAGTGGTATTTTTATCCCTGATTTGAATATGCAATTTGATCCTTTATGAGGTCTATTGCTTCTAAATGTTCTGTGCTTTCGATTTAGTAATATGACCCATGCTTCAGTCATTGCCTTGCATCTGTAATTTGTAATGTGTTTCCCAGATGGAGCAGTTCTATACATTTACATGGTGACTTAAAGTGTCAGAGCTAGAAGGGAACCTCAGAAATTATCTAAATTATTCCTTTCATTTTTTCAGTGTTTAGATCCAGTCTCAGGTACTTAGTATCTGAGGACCTTGAACAAGTCACTCAATCTCTGTCAGCATCAGTTTTGTGTCTGTTAAAAGGGAATAATAACAGCACTTATATATGAGACTAAAATAGATAATACTTGTAAAGCATTTTGCAAGTCTTAAAAATATAGTTAGCATACATAATTTCTAGCAATTATCTTGATTCTCATCCTCTTCATCATCAATGAGGAAACAGAAGTAATGAGGTAAAGTGACTTACCTAAGGTTACACAGGTAATAAAAATGTTGAGATTTAAACCCCTGTCTCTTTACTCCTAAGAACCTGAAACAGTTGGGAGCAGGCCATTTAATGAGTTCTACCTGCTCTTTACTTAGTTCTATGCTCTGTTTTTAGTACTGTGCTGTCTCTGCATGTTCCATAAAAGACCTAGGCCATTTTTCCTACCACAGCTACAACTCCCCACACATTTTAAGAATGGAAAATGAAGTTGATAAAGTTTTCAGAGGTATATTCACAAAGCATTATAGATACAGACTTAATTGTATAAGACAAGTAAAGATTTGAACTTTCTGCAAACTTACATATAGTAGGAAGTATGATGGATGTATGACTGACTGAATAAACATAACGATCAGTAACTATTTTCACAACTTTAGATCACCTGGATAACAATCAGAGCAGGAAAGGACAACTTTTGCCATTGGCAAAGCAGCTATTTCAGTCAGAGGACCTCAAAACCAATAGTAATTTAATATTTTTCAACATATATAATTGTCTTATTTTATAGTTAAAAATATGGAGGCCTCTGGTGTCTGATGTTCTCCTTCCTTGATGCAGTTCATGTCTACACATCCCCTATTATATCTTCCTATTGTTGCTCACATTTTCAGAGCCTCCCCCCAGAACCATTCTTTATGTACTTATCGATTGAGTATAGTGTGTCCATCAAGGGGAAGGGGGAAGGGGAATATTCCTTGGTAAGTATGTCATCTTTATTGTTCTCCAAGGATCACAAGCAAGAGACTTGAAATATACCTTTTTCCATGGTTGTTCTAAGCTCGAGTCCTTGAACTCTGTATGTACATGTAGGGAAGAATGTTATAGGCTTTTGTGGGGATATTTTGTACCAACAATAACATCACTGTAAATAATTGTTTCTAAAAATAAATTAACTTGTGATGACTCATTTATAGTAACTGATAACCTTGTTGAGGGATGATAGACTTCTAGGATCTATAACATTAAAGAATCACCTTAACTTCTAAGATACCTTTAGACTCTGAGGGGAGTCAAAATAATCACTCTTTGTGTATTATATCTGCCATTTTCAGTTTGGTTGGTAATAACTCCAACTTTTTGCTATATTGGGAGATATCCTATGAATTAAGTCAGCTAGGTAGCATAGTGAATAGAAAACTGGAGGAATAAAGATGACTTTTCTTCTTGACATTAAATCTAGCCTCAGACACTTACTAACTATGTTATCCTGGACAAGTCACTTAACACTATTTACTTCAGTTTCTTTCTCTCTTTTTTTAGGTTTTTGCAAGGTAAATGGGTTTAAGTGGCTTGCCCAAGGCCACACAGCTAGGTACTTATTGAGTGTCTGAGGCTGGATTTGAACTCAGGTACTCCTGAATCCAGGGCCGGTGCCATATCCACTGTGGCACCTAGCTGCCCCTGCTTCAGTTTCTTATCTATAAAATGAGCTGGAAAAGGAAATGGTAAAACTTTCTAGTATTTTTGTCAAGAAAACATGAAAATGAGGTCATAAAGATTTGCACATGACTTAAATGACCTAGTTATCACTAATCAAATCTTCGATAAGAATATAATACACTGGCTTTTATAGTTTAGATTTCTTCCCATGAAATCATCCCTGATAAATTTTACCTCTAGAAACCCCACCACTCCTACTTCTTGGTGTGTCCCCTAGAATCTAGTATGGGTCTGGCTACACATAACATAGTTATATATTTTGAGAAGTAAAATGAATAAAGCTAAGATATTGAGACATGACACCCAGAAGAGTTAGACTGATTTACAATATCTTTTGCATCAAATTCCCATTGGGTAGTGATAAACTGAGCTATTCCTCTAACTAAAAGCAAATATACTTTTATACATAGGAAATTGAAAGCTAGTGGGGCTATAGATGAATGCAGAAGCTTTTGACAGAAGGTAAGATAAAAGTTGAGTGACTCATGTTTGGAGTGAAATTCTGGCACACTCTTCTAAGAACATGGTATTTATTTTGAGAACAGTTTGAAAAGTTGCTAATGGGAGAACAGCAGAGATTCTGTGAGTTTGAATTCTGATGAAGGGCTCAAATGCATTTCTTTCCCTTACACATTTATCTCTGAAATAAGATGTGAAGGTAACATCTGTCTGTGTTTTATGTCCAAGGAGAATCAAGACTTACAATAAAAATGTGCATATCCTTTTATTGAATGATACCATTACTAGGTCTGTATCCCAAAGAGATAATGAAAAATGGTAAAAAAGAAATCCACATATAAAAATATCTCTAGCAGCTCTTTTCCCAGTGGCAAAAATTTAGAAATTGAGGGGACGCTCATTAATTGGGGAACAGCTGAACAAATTGTTGTATATGAATATACTGGAACACTTTTGTTCTATAAGAAATGACGAGGGACACAACTTTAAATAGCCTGGAAAGACTTGTAAGAACTAATACTAAGAGAAATAAGAAGAACCAGAAGAATATTATATACATTAATAGCAACTTTGGGTGTTGATTAGCTATAATATACTTATTCACTGCAACAGTACAGTAATCAATGACAATTCTAAAAACAGCATCTATATCAAGAGAAGACTCTGCGGAGTTTAAATGTAGACCAAACTTACTATCTTCAATTCTTCTTTTTTTCTTCTTTTTCCTTTTATTCTTTCCTTTCCCCCCTTTTCCTTTTTTCTTTTTTCTTCTTTTTCTATCTTCAATTCTTAAAAGTTTTCTCATATATTATGGATTTTTCCTCTCTATTGCTTTCTCTCCATGTTGATTCTTCTCTTATAATGTTACTAACATGGATCTTTGTTTAGTATGATTATATATATATATATATATATATATATATATCTTCTATCTATCTATCTATTGGGGGAAGGGAAGGAAGAGAGGGAAAACAATGTAAAACTCAAAACCTTTCAAAAAATGACTGTTTAAAACCACCATGCCATTTAGTTGGGCAAATAAATAAAATATTTAATTATTTAAAAAAATAAAGTTTAGAAAAAAGAGTCAAAACCATGATTCTAGTCTTTTAAAGAGAAAATGATTCAAGTGAAATAAAAAGCTTTCAGGAATTAATTCTGTCTTTAATTGCCTGTCTTTAATTGTCACCATCCTATAGATATGACTATCCAAGAGAATTAGCAACCTCTCCATCATGAAATTTAATACCCTCTGATCAAACTTGGTAATCATTGCTAAAAACAAAACAACAATAATAGCCACAATTAGCATTTGATTAGTATTTTAAAATTTTCTTAGTACTGTAATGCATTACTACTTAAATCTTCAATGTAGTTCAATTCCATTCAAATCACCAAAGAATTACTTCTCTGTGAAAGGTGCTAAACTAGATGTTGAACGTGCAAGGACAATAAGAAAAATGATGATGAGCAATCCCTATCCTTGAATATTGTATTTTATTATAAGGAATCCAGCATGTATGCAGATAAATATTAAGAAGAAAGGATTAACAAAGAGGGAATCAACACATGTATAGAACTTTCCATCTAAGTGTGTTTTGTAAGAAGCAAAAGATTCTGAGAGGCTAAGATAAGGTAATAATGAATTTCAGACATGAGGGATTGCTGATGTAAAATCATGATAGCAGCATGATAGCATCCCTATAAAAATATTCTATAGGGAACTGGGAGTAGACAATTTCATTAGAACAGGAGCTATTTTTTGAGAATTTTAAAATTTTAAACACAGTTGACCCATATATATGTTTTATTAATTAGAGTTTTCTTGCCTTTTGAGATAGCACCGTCTTTTTCCTCATTTTTAATTGATTTGCTTTTACTTATGAATCCCTAAATGATATTATCCCTATTATCCTGTCTGATGTTAGAGTTGTGCTGAGACTACTTTCAGTGAACCCATAGAGGATGAACATACATCTAATTTTTAAAATTAAATAAATATTTTTTCCAATTATATACAATAGTAGTTTCTACCAATAGCTGAACAAGTTATGGTATATGAATGCTATGTAGTACTATTGTTCTAGAAGAATCCATGAATGGTCAGATGTTAGAGAAGCATGAAATGAATTACATTAACTGATGCTGAGCTAAGGAAGAGAACATACACATTAGCATTAAAGTTGTGAGCTGATCAACTATGATGTATGCAGGTCCTCTCAGCAGTTCAGAGATTTAGAACAACCCTGGGAAATCTATCATGGACAATGCCATACACATCTAGAGTGGGTAAAAAACACCACAGAACCTGAATAAATACTATGGTCAATTTTTCAAAACTTCTCTTATGATTTCTCTTCCTCTCCCATGGTTTTCTTTGTTTTCCCTTAGTTCTAATTCCTCATACATAAAATGACTAATATGTAAATATGTTAAGCACAAAAGTATGTCTTTACCAGACTCTTGTCCACTAAGGGAAATGGGGTGGAAAGGAAAGATATAGAAAAATGTATAATTTATAAATATGTAAATAGATAAATATTGAAAAAATTCCATCATATGTAATTAGAAAAATAAAACAAACAAAATATCAATTAAAAAATAAAAATGTAACACAAAACAAACAAAATGGCTAAATGATGGATTAATTTGATTTAAAATGGAGAGATAAGAAAATCAAGTCATTCCTAAGAAATCCTAGTAATAGCAATGAGATGAAATAAAATAATATAAACAATTAGAATAGAGAATGAAATAATAAAATTATCTTTTTTGTCAGATGATATGTTGACATACTTAGAAAATCTCAAAGACTCAGTTAAAATTTTAGTTAAAACAATTGTTTATCAGAGTAGCAAGATACAAAATAAATTATTATAAATCATCATCCTTCTTCTACATCACAGTCAAAACCCTGCAAGAAGAGAGAGTAAAGATGCTCCATTTAAGAAAAATCTAAACAGTATAAAATACCTGGGAGCACATTTGCCGAAATAATACCAGAAAAATATATAGACTAAATTATTAAAAAAAAAACTTTTAGGCATTTAAAATCAAATTTAAATAACTATCGAAGTATTAATTCTTCATGGGTAGTTAAGACCAATATAAAATATTAGTTTAATTTAACTAAACTAATTGATATATTCAATGCCATCCCAATTAAATTAACAAAAAAATAGTTTTCTGAGTTGGGAAAAGTATTAATTTAGGTGAACAAAAAGTTGGAGTATCAAAATGACTAATGAAAAATAATGTAATGGAAGGAGGTTTAGTAAAACCAGATCCTAAACTGTATGATTAAGGCACAGATTATTAAAATTATCTAGAGATGGCTAAGAAATAGAAAGACAGGTTAATGGAACAGAGTAAATGTAGAATTTATAGCAGCAAATAGATATAATAATCTTCTTTTTGATGTTTAAAGGCAAGATTTCAGGATAAGAATTCATTATTTGGTACAATTTGTTGGAAAAACTGGAAAGGAGTACAGCAGAAACTGGGCATAGAATAACTGCTTATGCCATTTACCAAAATAAGGATACATGACCTAGATATAAAGTGAGATATTACAAGAAAATCAGAAGAATATTATGGATAAACAGGTGATAGAGAGCAAAGTTAGATATGAAATGGATAATTTGTACTACATTAAATGAAAAAGGTTTTGGGCAGATAAAATATATGTAGGCACTATCAGAAAGAAAGCAGAAAATCTGAAAAAATTTTGTGGATACTATCTTAGATAAATATTTCTTACCTCCAAATTTTAAAGAATTTGTCAAGCATATAAAAATATTTGTCATTCCCCAATTGATAAATGGTAAAAAGATATGACTAGGCAGTTTTCCAATGAAGAAAGCCAAACAATTTATACTAATATAAAAATACTCTAAATCATTATTGATTAGATCAATGCATATGAGAGCAACCTTCAGATTGGATAAAATCTATTAGAAAAATCTATTAGAAAATCTATTAGAAAATATATAGAAAGTTGGCACACTAATTCATTGTTGGTTGAATTGTGAATTATCTAGTCATTTTGGAGAGGAATCTGGAATTATCCTTATAGAGTTATTAAACTATCTTTGAGCCAGCAATGGTACTACTAGATCTATTTCCAAAGATGATTAGGGTAAAAGTAAAATAATCTATATGTTCTAAAATATTTATAGTATCTCTCTTTGAGGTGGCAAAGAACACAGAATTGTGGGAATGCCCTTCACTTGGTAAATGACTGCTATAGAGTTCTCATAGAATACTAAGAAAGAAATAAGAGCTCATTGAGTTTAGAAAAAACATGGAAAGATATACAAAATAATGAAGAGTGAACATTGTATATCGCAACAGCATTATTGTTTTTAAGAACAACTTAGACTTCCAGTCAAGATGGCAGAGAGAAGCCAGACCCTGTGCTAAGGTCTCCTGATCTTCCCTCATATATACTATGAAACAAGCATCTTAATGGAAATCTGATCAACAAAACTGAGAAAATGAAGCTAAGAGAAGAACACCTACCTCAAAGTCTGTCTCTAGGGATCTTGGGTGTGCCCTGCACAGAGAACAGATAGCCAGTGGGAGCAGGGTGAGATCTGGATGAGCCTAAGATTACCCCAGGAAGCTTTCACTCCTAGAAACAGCCAGAGAGTGGAGGCATGGCAGTGGGACTGACAGCCTGGGACTTACCAGAAGGGCTGGAGGGTAGGTTCCAGGCTCTAGCATCCTCTACTGGCCATCTGGGGATATTACACTCAGTGAGTAAAGGCTCTAGCACTCCTTACTGGCCAGATAGAGATGTTATGCTCAGTGAGCAAAGCCTCTAACACCCTCAACTGGTTGGTCCACTTGGAGTAACTAAAACCAGTTAGTAAAGGTTCTAGGGTTCCCAACACCAAACTTCTATGAACCAACCCCCTCCCACAACAAAAGATCTTAGGAAAATGAAAAAAGTCATTGAAGGGGGGGATCAATAGAAAAATTCCTAGAAGGAAAAGACACTAACTCAGAGAGATGTAGAACCTCTAGCACAGAAAGACTTCTTTGAGGAAATCAGGAAGGAGTTTAAAAATCAATTGGAAAATTTGGAAATTTTGGGAAAAAAACCCCAAGAAAAGATTTATATTTTGCAACAAGGAAACAAATCCTTGGAAAATACAATTGGACAAAGGCAAAAAGAAAATAATTCTCTCAAAACTTCAATTGGTCAAATGGAAAATTCTTACAAAAATAGAATTGACCAATTGGAAAAGGAGTTGCAAAAGGTAAATGAAGACAATTCTTCCCTAAAAAAAGAATGGAATCTGTGGAAACCAAGGACTTCATAAGACAATGAGAATCTATTAAACAGAACCAAAAAAACTGAGAAAAATAGAAGAAAATGTAAATTACTTTATCAGCAAAACCACTGACTTTGAGAATAGATTGAAGAGAGATAACCTAAAAAGTATTGGTCTTCCTGAAAACATTGGAGATAAAAAAAAGGATTTAGTGATGGAAAACTGTCCTGATATGGAATGAGAGGATAAAATAGTTATTAAAAGAGTACATTGATTCCCTCTGGAAAGGGATACCAAAATGAAAATGCCAAGGAATATTGTAGCCAAATTCTAGAACTATCAGATAAAAGAGAAAATCCTACAAGTAGCCAGGAAAAAACAATTTAAATACCAAGGAGCCACTGTAAGGATTACACAAGACATGGCTGCATCAACATTAAGGGAACGAAGGGCCTGAAATGAGATATTCCAAAGAGAAAGGGAGCTTGTAATGCAGCCAAGAATCCACTATCCAGCAAAGTTGAGCCTTCTCTACCAGGGGAAAAGATGGCCATTTAATGAATTGGGAGACTTCCCATTTTTCCTGATGAAAAGACCATAGATCAATAGAAAATTTGAACTTCAATTGGGAGACTCAAGAGACATATGAAAAGTAAAACAAAAAAGGGGGAGGGGGAGAAAAATTGTTATCAAATAAGATGAAACAGGCTATATTCCTACCTGGGAGAAAGAATCTAATAGCTCTCAATAATTGTAATTCTAGTAGAGAGGATATAATTATCCAGAAGTGATGGACACTCATGACCTTTCTGTGACTTAGACAGAATGATTTTAAAACAATACCTCCTTAAAAAAGGAGGACAGTAAAGAGATAGGAGGATGGAGGAGACTGAATGGGGTAAATTTCATTACATTAAGAGGTTCAAAGGACTCATTGCAATAGAGGGGAAGAAGGGAGGTGAGAACCACTTGAATCTTTCTCATCAGATTGGCTTAAAATTAACATAAATAATACGCTCTGTTAAGTTAAGAAACTAATCTCACTTCAAATATTAAAAGAGGAAAATGGGAGGGGGCAGGGAGAGAGAGAGAGAAAAAGGAAAATGAACAGAAGGAAGGGAAGGAAGAAGGGGAAAAGGGAAAGGAGAAAGAAGAGGTTTATATAGGAGGGAAAACTCACTGAAGGTGGTGGTATTCAGAAACAAAATACTGGGGAATATGGATAAAGGGGGGAAAAAGGGGAAAATACAAACAGAGGGAAGATAGTATGGAGGGCAACAAAAAGTTAGTAATTATAACTTTGAATGTGAATGGGATGAACTGTCCCTTAAAATGTAAGCAAATAGCAGAGTGGATTAAAAACCAGAATTTTACAATATGCTGCTTACAAGGAACCCATTTGAAGCAGAGATACATATAGAGTAAAGGTAAAAGTTTGGAGCAAAATATATTTTGCTTCATCGGAAGTGAAAAAAAGCAGGGGTAACAATCTTTATCTCAGACAAAGCAGTTGAAAAATTAATGAGTGTTAAAAGAGATAAGGAAGGAAATTATATCCTCCTAAAAGGTACTATAGAGAATAAAGTAATTTCAATACTAAATATGTACGCATCCAATGGTATGGCATCCAAATTCTTAGAGGAGAAGTTGAAGGCATTACAGGAAGAAAAACTCTATTAGTGGGAGACCACAACCTCCTGGTCTCAGATTTGGATAAATTTAACCATAAAATAAACAAGAAGGAAGTTAAAGAAGTAAATAGATTGTTAGAAAACCTAGACATGATAGACTTTATGAAGGAAACTGGATGAGGATAGAAAGGAAAATACTTTCTTTTCTGCAATGCATTGCACTTACACAAAAATTTACCATCGACTAGGGCATAAAAACCTAATAATCAATTGCAGAAAGGCAGAAATAGTGAATACATCTTACTCAGAAGCTAATACAATAAAAATCACATGCAATATTGGGCCAGGGAGATATAGACCCACCCAGAATTAATTGGAAACTAAATAACCTTTTAATGAATGAGTGGATAAAACAACAAATTATAGAAATAATTAATTATTTTATCCTAGATTAGGGCAATAATGAAACAGCATAATAACCCTATGAGATACATTCAAGGCAGCTGTCAGGGGATATATTATATCTTTAAATGTTATATGACTAAATTAGAGAAAGAGGAAATCAACAAGCTAAATATGCAACTAAAAATTTTTGAGAAAGAACAAATTAAAATCCTGCAGTTAATTACCAAATTAGAAATTCTAAAACTTAAAGGAGAAATTAATAAAATAAAAACAAGAAAACTATTGAACTAATGAATAAAAACAAAAGCTGATTTTATGAAAAAAAATAAAATTGATAAACCTCTGCTCAATTTGATTAAAAAAAGAAAGAAGGAAACTTAATTGTTAGTATCATAAGTGAAAAAGGTGAACTCACCACCAATGAGGAAGAAATTAAAGTCATAATTCAGAATTATTTTGCCCAAATCTATGCCAATAAATTTGATAATCTAAATGAAATGGATGAATATTTATGAAAATATAAATTGCTCAGGTTAAATGAAGAGGAAATTAAATATATAAATAACTCTATCTCAGAAAAAGAAATTCAAAAATCCATTATTAATCTCCCTAAGAAAAAAATCTCAAGGGCCAGATGGATTCACAAGTGAATTCTATCAAACATTTAAGAAACAACTTGTTTCCATTCTAATATAAACATTCTGGAAAAATAGGTGAAGATGGAACTCTGCCTAACTCTTTCTATGATACCAATATGGTGCTGATACCTAAACCAGGAAGATTTAAAACAAGGAAAGAATGTTATTGAATGTTAATAAATGAATGTTAATGAATATAGATGTCAAAATCTTAAATAAAATCTTAGCAAAATGACTATAACAAGTTATCACTAGGATAATACATTATAACCAAGTAGTATTTATCGCATGAATGCAGGATTGGTTCAATATTAGGAAAACTGTAGTATAATTATATCAATAACAAAACTATCAGAAATCATATGATTATATCAGTAGATGCTGAAAAAGCTTTTGACAAAATACAGCACCCATTCCTACTAAAAACACCAGAGAGTGGAGGAATAAATGGATTGTGTCTTAGATTAATAATCTGTATCTATCTGAAACCATCAACAAGCATTATATGCAATTGGGATAGGCTAGAGGCATTCCCAATAAGATCACAGATGAAACAAGGATGCCCATTATCCCTAATACTATTCAATATTGTAATAGAAATGTTAGGTTCAGTGATAAGAGAAGAAAAAGAAATTTAAGGAAATAGAATGGGGAAGGAAGAGACAAAACTCTCACTCTTTGCAGATGACATGATGGTATACCTAGAGAATCCCAAAAAATTCATCTTAAAAAACTACTGGAAACAATTAGCAACTTTAGCAAGGTCACAGAATATAAAATAAGTTCTCATAAATTCTCAGCATTTCTATATATGACTAGCAAGAAGTAACAGAAAGAAATTAGAAAGAGAAATCCCATCCCATTCAAACTAACTTCAGACAATATAAAATAGCTGGGAGTCTACCTGTCAATGCAGACTTAGAAACTTTTTGAAAACAATTACAAAACACTTTTCATACAAATAAAATCATATTTAAATGGTCAAATATCAACTGCTCAGGCATAGGCTGAGCAAATATAATAAAAATGACAGTCCTACCATAATTAAACTACTTGTTTAGTGTCCTACTAATGAAAAATATAAGAAATTAATGAGTTAGAAAATTTTTTTAAGGAAATTCATATTGAGAAATAAAATGTCAAAAATCTGCAGAGTTTTAATGAAAAAAAGTACAAAAGGTGATGGCTTAGCCTTACCAGATCTAAAATTATATTAAGCATTAGTCATCAAAACTGTCTGGTATTTGCTAAGAAATAGAGTGTTTGATCAGTGGTATAGACTAGGTGCAATAGCAGGAAATGATCATAGCAATTTGCTGTTTGATAAACCCAAAGGGTCCAACTAATGTGATAAAAACTCTCTTTTTGATAAACATTGTTGGGAAAATTGGAAGTTATTATGGCAGAAACTTGAATTAGACTAACACCTCATTCTCTATACCAAGATAAGATCAAAATGGATGCAGGATTTGGACATAAAATTAATATTATAAGCAAGCTAGGAGATCAAGCAATAGTTTACCTGTCAGATCTGTGGAAAGGGAAGCAGTTTATGACCAAGGAAGAGATGGAGAACACCATTAAAAATAAACTAGACAATTTTGATTACATTGAATAAAAAAGCTTTTGCATAGCCAAAACCATTGTAATCAAGATCAAAATAAATCTAGTAAATTGGGAAACAATTTTTTTGCAGATAATATTTCTGACAAAGACTCATTTCTAAAACATATAGAGAACTGAGTCAAATATTTTTTCAAAAAAGACAAGCTACTCCCCTATTGACACATGATCAAAGGATATGCAAAGGTAATTTACAGCTGACGAAATCAAAGCAATCCATAGTCACATGAAAAATTGCTCTAAATCACTAATTATTAGAAAAATGCAAATTGAAACATCTCTGAGGTACTACTTCACAACTCTAAGACTGTCTGATATGACCAGAAAGGACAGTGATCAATGTTGGAAAGGATGAGGGAAATCTGGGACACTAATGCATTGTTGGTGGAGCTGTGAACTCATCCAACTTTCTGGAGAGCAATTTGGAATTATGTCCAAAAGGCAACAAAAATGTGCATACCCTTTGATCCAGCAATACTACTACTGAGTCTACACCCTGAAGATATGATGAACAAGGATAAAATCATCACCTGCACAAAAATATTCATAGCACCTCTATTTGTGCTGGCAAGAATTGGAAGTTAAGTGAATGTCCATCAATTGGGGAAGATTTAACAAACTGTAGTATATGTACATGATGGAGCACTATTGTTCTATTAGTAATCAGGAGGGATGGGAATTCAGGGAATCCTGGAAGGATTTGCATGAACTGATGGTGAGTGAGATGTGCAGAACCAGAAAAACATTGTACACCCTAACAGCAACATGGGGGATGGTGATCAATCCTAATGGACTTGCTCATACCCACAGAGAAACAATCAGGCACAATCTTGGGATATCTGCAGCAGAGAACGCTGTCTGTATCCTGAGAAAGAATTGTCGAGTTTGAACAAAGACCAGACTATTACCTTTACTTAAAAACAAAGTTATCTTATGTAATTCTGCTATATCTCATACTTTATGTTTCTTCCTTAATGATTTTATCTCTCTCATCTCATTCAATGTAAATCAATGCATACCATGGAAACACTGTAAAGACTAACACAGTGCTTTCTGTGAGGGTGGGGAGAAGGAAGCAAGATTAAGGGAAAAATTGTAAAATTCAAAATAAATAAAATCTTTTAAAAAATGAACAATTTAGAGTGAAACAATTATGCTTAAATTAGCTACAAAGGCCTTATGAAGGAAGGACTTATCTGCATCTAGAGATTAGAAGTATATATAGAATGATTTTACACATACATAAAAATTAGAGATTATATATTTATGCAGATTTATATTTAATATCTTACATATTTATATATATGAACACTATATAAATGCAAAAATACCCATATTCATTTATAAATATTTGTTTCTCTTAGGTGATGAAGGGAAGAAAAAGAGAAAATAGGAATTTGTATAATTTATTGTATAACAGAAATTTCATATAACATATATGTGTATCTGTGTGCATATATATGCATGCATATATAAATACATGTGTGTATATATATATATATACATATGTAAAGTAATAGCAAGTTGGATATAGATGTGCAGTTTCATGTGCAATTTTTTGGTATTATATCATGGAAATCTTTGACTTTTAATTTAAATATAAAATAAAGGAAAATAAAACAAAAAGAAATGAAAAAACATAATGTAAGTATCCTAAAGTTTATAAATCATCAAAGATATACACGTTCAATAAGTGACATTAAAGGCATTATGAGGACATTATCTAACATTGGAAAAGGTGGGCAAATAGTTTTGTGAGAATAGTATGGACATTCGATTGAATTAAGTAAATATTCATATCCTTTGCATATCCTTTGTGATATATGTCAGTTTCTTTCAAGTAACAGAAACAAGAACTGTGAATGAGTTAATACACACTTTTTTATCCCTGGAACTGTGTTCAGGGCCTCTTTTCCTTTGCTGCTATAGGCACTAATGATTTGATTGGCAGAGGACCTGTGACTCAGATCTATGTATGTGAAATAGAGTTGCCAATCAATGCCAGTAATAGATCCTCAGGAATCTCATTATGACCAGTTGTTCACCCACTTACCAATTCTGAATTGAGAGCTCCCCAAACTATTAATACTGAGGCTGCTATTGCTGCTGCCTTGGAGTGGATAAGCCTCTACTTTATTATCACAGACTTCTCCTTCACTTCTCCTAAATTTTTTTAAGTTGAAAAAGTATCTCATCTTTTTTGGCTCAATCACTCAATAATTTGATATATCATTTTAAAATATTTGAGGCGTTCTTGAGAGCTTTTGTTTGGGTTTCCATTTCTTTTCCATCTTCTTCCAACTAACTTGTATAAATAATGTATGTTGTTTTCTTTATTTGACTTACTTTACTTTCCATTAGTGCACAAAAAGTAAGTTTACCCATTCTTCTATGTACTCATTATTTTTTAAAATTTTATTTATTTAAGGCAATGGGTTTAGGTGTGACTTGTCCAAGGTCACACAGCTAGGAAATTATTAAGTGTCTGAGGCCAGATTTGAATTCAGTTCCTCCTGACTCCAGGGCTGGTGCTCTATTCACTGAGGCACCTAGCTGCTCCCTCATTTTTTCTTAATAGTACAGAAGTGTTCCATTATATTCATGTAGTGCCATTTATTTAGATGTTTTCTAGTCAATGGACATTGACTTTGTCCTTAGTTCTTTGTTTCTATAAAAAGTGATATATATATATATATATATATATATATATATATATATATATATATATATATATATATATAATACTCTAAATGTTTTGTTATATATGGCATCTTTTTAAAAAAAATCATTAACCTCATTGAAGTATATGCCTGTTAGTGGCATCCTGAGCCAAAAGATACATATATGTTAGTCATTGTATTTAAATATAAAATAAATATAAAATATAAAATAAAAAATACTTTCCAGAATGCTTTGAAGAATTTATAGCTTCCCAAAATGTGCATCTGTTTGACCAGTTTTCCACAGATTCATTCAACATTGATTATTCCCTTCATTTACCTTTTTACCAAGTTGTGATGTGGAACTTTAGAATTGATTTGATATATTATTATCTTATTTTTATTGATATGGGAAATTCTTTCCTAAGATTTTTAATTAGTAATTCTTTTTGGAATTGTTCATAACCTTTGATCATTTATCTATTTGGGAATGGATTTTAGTTTTATTTGCCAATCTATGTTAGATAACAGATGCTCATTGGAACTATTTGATATGAACATTTTTTCCCTCAGTTGATTACTTCTCTTTTTATACTAATTTAACTAATTTACATCATGCAAATACTTTTTAACTTTATGTAATTGAACTTAACTATTTTATCTATTGCTATTGCTTTTGTCCTATGCTTACTTATGAATTTCATTTTTTAGATATCTGATACATATAGGTTGTACATGTATAATCATGTTTAACATATTCTCGTACTAGGCATGTATGAAGAAATAAAATTAAGGGGAAAAAAACCACAAAACATAAAAATAAATATAAACAACCTAAAAGAAGTTTCACAAAATGAACACAGTATTCTTACCCTGCATTCAGACTCCACAGTTTTTATTCTGAATGGATGTGGATAGAATTTTCTATGACAAGTCTCTCAGGAGTGACCTTATTCCCAAATTGTCAAAGGGAACTGAATTCATCATAATCGATCATTGCACAATGCTGATGTTAATTTGTTCAGTGTTCTACTGGTTCTATTAACTTCACTCAACAGCAGTTCATGAAGTATTTCCAGGCTTTTCAAAAATTCAGTTGAAAATAATTTCTTACAGAACAGTAGAACTCCACAGCATTCATATACCACAATTTGTTCAGTCATTCCTCAACTAAGGGCATTCTCTGAACTTCTAATTCTTTGTCAGAACAAAAAGAGATGCTGTAAATGTTTTTGTATATGTTGGCACTTTCGCTGTTTTATGATCTCTTTGGAACATAGATATAATAGTGCTATTATTGAATCAAAGGATATGTACAGTTTTATTGTCCTTTGTACTTAGTGTCAACTTACTCTCCAGAATGATTGAATCAACTCACAACTCCACCAGCAATACAATAGTGTCCCAGTTTTTGCACATCCTTTCAGTATTTTTATCACTTTCCTTTATAATCATTTTACACAATCTGATAGGTATGAGATATTGCCTTAGTTTGTTTTAATTTGAATTTCTTTGATCACTAATGATTTGAAGTATTTTTTCATGTGACTATAGGCAATTTTAAATTCTTTATCTGAAAACTACCAATCCATCTACTACTTATTAATTGGGGAATGACTTGAATTCTTCTAAATCAACTCAATTTTCAATATATTTTAGAAATGAATCCTTTAGCAGAGAAACTAGTTGTAAAAATTGTTTCCCCATTTTCTGCATTCATTCTAATTTTGGTTGCATTGTTTTTTTGAATTTTTTTTATTTTCCTCCATCACATCTTCTTATTTGTACATTTCTTTCTCCTTACCTCTTATGCCTCCTCCCCAATGTTTTGCTTCTGACTGCTGTCTGCCTTACACTGCCATTTCTTCTTTTCCCTCTTACTTTCCTATAGAATTGGATAAATTTCTAAACCCAATTTGTAATGCATATCATTCCTTCTTTGAGCTAAATCTGCTGAGAGTAAGATTTACTCAGTGTTTACATTCTCTACTTCTTTCTATCTATTTTAGTGGGTCTATGTGGGGTTAATTAGCCTCTAATACCTCTGCCTTCTTCTCCCAGCATCATACTTTTTACGTATTGTTTTATTCCTGTCTTGTACTCCCACCCTCACCCTCTGTCATTTGACTATCATGATAGATTATAATTCTCAAGAACCATAAGAATTATTACTATCATGATCAGTTTGTGCCCACATTCTCCATTCAGGTATGCTTTGTTCAACATTACTAATATATATATAATCCTTATGAGCTAAAGTATCATCACATTGTGATTAATTTATACCTATAACCTCTGTCCAAGTACTCTTCTTCCAACTGTCCTAATAAAAACACAACTATAATGATCTAAGGTACATTTTCACATCGTGATAAATTTATATTCACATCCTCTGTCTAATTATGTTCCTTCTGACTGTCCTAAGAGAAATACAATTCTCTAGAGTTACAGGTATTGGCTTCCCATTTAATTTTATTGACTAATATTGTTTTCTTTATATTTACCTTTTCATATATCTTTTGAGTCTTGTATTTGAAGACCAAATTTTTTGTTCAGTACTGGTCTTTTACTCATGTATATTTGAAAAATCCTCCATTGTTTGAAAGCCCATATTTTCCCCTGAAAGAATATGCTGAACTTTACAGTGTAGTTCATTCTTTGTTATAATCCAAACTCCTTTGCTCTACATAATATCATATTCCTTTTATGTTTAAGCTGCTTTGTCCTGTGTAATTGTTACTATGGTTCCCTGGTATTTAAATTACTTCTTATTGACAGTTGGCAGTATTTTCCCTTTTAGCTGAGAATTATGAAATTTGACTACAATATTCCTCAAAGTTTATATTTTGGAATCTCTTTCTGGGAGTGATTGATGTATTTTTGCAATGATTATTTTACTTTCTTTCTCTAGGCTATCAGGGCAATTTCCAGTTTGCTACATGACATTGTCCCAGTTCTTTTTCTGATCATGTGTTTCAGGTAGACCAATAATTCATAAATTAGCTCTTCTAGATCTATTTTCCATGTGGGTAATTTTCCATAAGAGATAATTTGCATTTTTTCCCTATTTTTCAAGCCTTTTGATTTTGTATGATGGAATGCTGGAGTCTCATAGAATCATTAGTTTCCTTTTGTCCAATTCTAATCTTTAGGATTTTGTTTTCTTCAGTTAACTTTTTAATACTTTCATTTTCAATTGATCAATTTTACTTTTTTTCCATTTGACCACTTTTCCTTTCAAGGTGTTGTTTTCTTCAGTCAATATTTCATAATTTTCCTTTTATTTTTCCTCTCGTCTTTGGTTCTTAAAATCCCTTTGGAGCTTTTCTGAGAAGTCTTTTTATATTTTTGAGACAAGTTAAAAAACTGCTTTAAGGCTTCACATGTTGATGTTTTGTCTCTGCTTTTCTCTTCTGAGATCATATTTTTCTCATAGCTTTTTATAATTAGTGATTTTTTGGTTATTTTGCTCATTTTGATAGTTGAACTCTGCTCCTGTGTTAAAGGGGGACACAGTCATAAGCTTTTTGAATTGGGGTTGGGGATCTGGTTCTTGGCTTACCATGTGACTGGTGTTTCAGATGCTAGTGGTTTGTTTCCTGCATTAGGTCAGCCCAACCCAGTCCCACCTGTTGCACCAGAGTTTTCTGGGCTCAACCTTTGTCTTTCAAATTGAGATTGGGACCTCACTTCTGGATTTCTACATCACTGCCTTACTGAGCCTGGTCCTGAATTATGCTGTAGAATATATTCCCCTTTTAACCATGTGAGACAGACTTTTACTGAAGTTCCTCCATGATAACTTGTGTTGACAACTTGTTTCACTATTTTTGGGGGGCTTCTGTCACTTTAGGGTCTGCTTAGAGACTTCATTTAAAATTTTTTTGGGAAAATCTCCAGGAACTTCCCAACTACCAAGTGTGTGCCATCCCCAGAAATCAAAAGTTAATTGATCTTCATTTAAGCAGTATGGAGTAGAAGCAGAGTGAGACTTCAAACTCAAGAAGTCCAAGTCTAAATTTATTACTTTTCTCCAAAACTTAGTCTAATTTCATGCTTCACTACTAATTTCAATTGTATCATTATTCATTACTTTTTTGTTTTTCAAGACTTTTATTATTGACACTATTTTTTCTACTTCCACATTAAATCAATTTCCATTACCTCTAGAATCTGTCTCTATAATGGTTACTATGTTCTTTTGTTTCCCTTTCTACCCTCACTTCCCTTATCTCCACTCCTCTGCACTATTTCAATAATCTCTTATCTGACTTTTCCTTTTTTAAATCTTTACCTCCCATCAACCTATCCTTCAAATCTCTGCCAGATTAACCTTACTTCAGTACATATGTATTCGTGTCTTGCTTCTGTTCAAAACTTTTCAAAAACTTCCCATTTATAATTATGTAAATCAAGACTCCTTATCCATCTTAAGGCTGCAAAATATCTCTGCAGCTCAATTTTATATTGTACCCTCTCAAACCACAACTAGAATCTTTTTCTACCTAGGATTCAAATGAGGATGGGGGTGGGTAATTGCACAAGAACAATTTGAAATGGCATATTACAAAGACTTTAACTTTACTTTTGAGTTATGGCTTTACTCTTCTTGAGTAGTATGCTTCAGTCAAATTGTTCTTGTGCACACAATGCTTACTACTTCTGATTAATTTTTTAAAGGATTGTTTTTTTCTTTTCTGTCTATTGAAATCTTAACTATGCATTAAGGACCAGCTCCAATAATACTTTCTAAATAGAATTTCACGTCCTTGAAAATGATGTCATTCTTTGAAACTTATGAAATCATATACTATTACCTTTTATGCACATGCTGAGCACTTTTTTCACTCTTGATATTTGTGTGTCATATATTCACACTGAACTGTATTCTGCATAAAGGTAGGGACAATATTTTAATAAATATTTGTATTTTTTCAAGTCCTTGCATAACATTCTGAATCCTATAGATACTTAATAAATGCTTATTGCATCAATTAATATGGCATTTTGCAGTTTCAAAATGATTTTATATCACTTAATTTTACCTTTGTAACTACCATTTGACATAGGAAAGGCAAACACTATTGTCAAACCTTTTAAAGGTGAAGAGAGAGAGAGAGAGAGAGAGAGAGAGAGAGAGAGAGAGAGAGAGAGAGAAGCACAAAGGTTATGTGATTTACGTAGTGCTAATAAAGAGTTTAGAATCCTTTGACATTAAGTCTGGTAGTTTCTGTTATTTTTTAAAATAATATGTGAATTTATAATACCAAATAGAAAGCCACATACATATTAGAACAGAAAAAGAGGATTGAACAGATAAGTATAGATATCTGATGCATATGGTTTGATTTCCTTTTAAAATGTATCATAAATTTATCTTGTATTTTCAAAGATATCCTTCCTTTCTGCATTTCTTTCTGTTCTTCCTTTCCTACTGTTCTCTGCCATTAAAAGGATATATTAATGATGTATTATTTTTCCTTCAATTTTCTTTTAAAATTTCCCTACTTCCTCATTTGTCCATGCTTTTCACCTCCCTTCCTCCCTCCCTCCCTCCCTTCCTTCCTTCCTTCCTTCCTTCCTTCCTTCCTTCCTTCCTTCCTTCCTTCCTTCCTTCCTTCTTTCCTTCATTCCTTCCTTCCTTCCTTCCTTCCTCCCCTCCTTCCTTCCATCCTTCCTCCCTCCCTCCCTGCCTTTCTTCTTTCTTTCCTTCCTTCTTTCTGTTACTCCTCTTCGTCTCACCTACTCAGCCTCATATTAGATGACTAGGGGAGAGAAAAAAAAGTTCTTAGATCTATTATGACTAGCCAAGCAATACAATCACATTGACTATGTCAAAAATGTATGTCTTAACCAGTTTCTTGAGTCTTTAACTTCTCTTTTAAGATATGCTTCATCATCAATGTTGAATATACTTTTATGAGACCAGTAAAAGTTTAATTTAAAATGGGGTGCAATGGGAAGAATATTTTATCTCAGGACTAGTCATATGAGAATCTAATCATGAAATAAGAGAATAAGATTGCTACCAGAATCAAATACAAAATTCTCTGACATTCAGCCATTCGTTACCTATCTCCCACCTAGCTTTTCATTATTCTTATGACTTAGTCCCAACTATCTGCTCTTTGAGCCAGTGACACTCTTCTCCTTTTGTTTTCATGAATAAGACTCTCTCTAGATTCCAGGAATTTACTCTTGCTTTCCCTCATGTCTGGAATGCTTTCTTTCTTCATCTCTACCTCTTTACTCCCCTGCTTTGAAGGGCTCTCTTCAAGGCCCAACTAAAATTCCATCTTTTTCAGGAGACCTTTTGCATCCTCTTATAGGTCTAACATCTTTCTTCTTATAATTATTTATTCATAAACTAATTAACTATTCATCTGTATACCTTCTTTACAAATATCTGTTTTTATGTTGTCTTCTGCATTACATTGTGAGTTCCTTAAGGGCAGGGGAATGTCCCTTGCCTCTTTTGATATACCTAGTGCTGAACACAGTGCCTACTGCATAACTGATGTTTAATAAATGCTTATTGATAGACTGACTAAATAGATAACTAAAATGTTTCTTATAAAATTTAGTTCAGCCAATAATTTTTGACTACCTAGAATATAATGACTCTGTGGTAGGTCCTAGGGATAAAAAAGATATAGTCTCTGCTCTTAAGAACCTTATGTTATTTTGTAAGAAATCTGACATCTACACAGATAAATGTAATGCAAGATTGTGAAGATGGGGCAAAGGAAAAAGGCAAAACACTCTCGGCAAATTTGAGGGGGTGAAGCAGTCTTGAAGACAGTGATCAATTACCATTTTTGCAGGTTCTAGTTATATCTCAGTTGAGAGCAGGTGTGTAGACTATGCAAATTTTCAAGAAGGAGGAGGTGTAAGAACATAAAAATAAATTCTTCTCCTAAAATTCCTACTTCTAATAGGAAAATTTGAATAATCTTTAGGAAAATTTCCTATATTGAAGCAAATTTCTCTTTAAATTAGAAAAGGTAGTGGCTGAAATTATGTGTTTTGACCTGAATTCAGAAGTATTTCTTTAAAGATTTAGAGAGCTGGAAGAAGACTCAGAACAGAATCATCAAAGTTTTGCACGTTATTAAACCATATAGTGAGAATGGGACTTGTAAATCATGCAGAAGAGCTAAAAATGAAAATATGAGTAATAATATGCTTTACAGATTGTAGCTAAGGAAAAGAAAATATTTTTGACTTGTAAAATTCTGAATTTTGCATGCATCCAGTCTCTTACATCAGGTCTTTTCTATATTCCCTCAAATATTTAAAGTAAAACTTTCAGTACAATGCCTAAATCTGTACTAAAGAACTTATTTTTACTTGGGAAAATGACTCCCTTTCCTTATTCCTGATAATTCAAGATGATATCTGCAGGAGGTGTAGGGCAGAGCCACGTTAATGAATATACTGGGATGACTACATGAGGAATTGCCATAGACCATCACCTAAAGGGAAGAATTTAGGGAGAAGTGCCTCACATCCACCTCATTTTATTTTGACTCAGGTTCCATAGTTCCTGAAGTTACACAATTAGTATTTTATTACTATAAAAATGACTACCATCTTTCCAGTATAGCTTATTTTTCATTATACATATACTATTTATAATTCCTATGTCTGCATTATTAGGTAGGGAACTATTTAGTGTAGACCTCTCTACACTAAACTATAGTGTATGAAACTGAAGTCAGAAGACTTATTAGTTAAATGGAGCTAATTCTGTTTGCTAGATAGTGAAAAGTCAGACTTTGGTTTTGAGGACTAGGGTCACTCTATCAATAGTCCTACAACTTCAAGCAGGTTAATCTCACATTTTGCTCAAGAACTGAAAGAGATCATTGAGAGTTCATAACAAATGAAAACTTCCAACTACCAGAAACAAATATTATACTGGGGATCTCAGATTATTCCAGTACCTCTGGGTATGCCTTTAATAATTGGATTGAAATAAGTTTGATCAGAAAGATGTACAGGAAGAACCAAGTGATCCTATTTGTAAGAAATTAAATTAGGCAGATTTGGAAAATTTTCTAACAATAAATCTTTTGCCAGGTGAATGGCCTATGTGTAGAGGTAATGAGGATCCCCTCATTGGAGTTCTTAAAACAAGATGGATTTATTCCCATGTTGTACAGTTTGTAAAGACAATGTCTAGTTATGTGCATATTGGATTAGGTAACTTCTCAGCTCCTTTCTTACTCTAAAATCCTAGGATTCAAATGTTCAATACTGGAAGATTGAAGTGATCTTTTAATATTTTTCTTAGAACTCAGTCAAACAAGGAAACAAAGAAGCATTAAACTCTTTATGTGTTTTAGGCACAATATTAAGTGTTAGCGATACAAAGAAAAAAAGAAAAAAACCAGCCCCAACCTCAAGAAGTTTATATTAAAAAGAGAAGGAAATATATTTTACAGATGTTGTAAAGGCAAAAATGACAAATTTGGCAATTGATTTCTTGTGTGTGGTGATTGAGTATTTGAAGATGCTATCAAGGTTTGGAGCTTGGATGATCGAGAGGGTGGTAATGCATTTTATGAATACCTGTTTGGAGGAAGAATAGTATTTAGGAAAATAAGAGATCTGCTTTAGACATAGTGATTTTGAAAAAACCTGCAAGAAATCTATAGCAAAAGATCCAATACATAGTTGATAATATGGAACTGGATCTCAGGATACTTAAGAGACTTTGACTAGCTGTATATAACTTGAGATCAATAGCCCAGAAATGATAACTGAAGCAATGGAAGATGATATCACCAAGTGAGATACTATAGAAAAATTAGAGGAAGAGGACCTAAGACAAAGTCTTAGAGCACATATACAGCTAGTGGGCATGACTTGGATGAAGACAGCAAAAATTATTAAGGAAATATCATATAGGCAGGAGAAAATTCAAAGGAGAATATTATCATGAGAATCCAAAGATGAGAGACTATCCAGGAGAAGGGTATGATTGCTTTTGTACCTGCTAGAAAGAGGTCAAGAAAGATAATGAGTGAAAAGAGATTTCTATATTTGACAATTAAAAGAATCATTGGTAACTTTGGGTAGAGTTATTTTACATGCTAGATGAAGGAGGGTTTGAAAGTAGAGTTATTTAGTGTAGATGCCTTTATCAAGAAATTTAGCATGGTGGGGGAGGAGAGATAATGCATAAGAAATAATGGAGGTAGACTGATCAAGTGAGTTTTTCTTAAGTATGAAAGAGACATGAGACTTTCTGTATGCATCAGGAAATGGATCAGTAGACATGTTAAGATTGGAGATTAGAGGGAAAGTGATGATGTTAGTGGGCAATATCCTGGAGAAAAGGGGACAAAAAAGAATTAAGGATGTATTTAAAAGGGAGTAAACTTATTAAAGAAAAAGACCATGTTTTCATTAAAGATGGGAGTGAAATATATCACTATATGGTATGATAAAAATAGAATTGTGAGATAAGAAGAGGAGAAGCAGGAACTCTCAGAGGATAACTTTATTTATATTTTTGGTAAAGTTTCATGCAATGTTCTTAATTGAGAGGGTAGGTTTGGAACAGACCCTTTTGTTAATTGGATAGGAGAACAAATCTAAAGCCAAAAAAGATTGACTTGTCATAGAATAAAGGCCTAGTTTATATTAAATAACATAAATTTGTAGAAGACCCAGTCAGCACAGTTCTGTCACTCCTGCCATATTAGTAAAGAAGGCAGATGATGGGGGTAATTCAGAGTTGAGATTTGGCAAGGCATGATCAGCAAACAGACAAAAGTGCAAGGGATTTGAGAGTAGTGATTTCAGTTCACTGAGTGGTTGTTATTGGGTTGGGTGGGGAATGTGGGTAAAATTTAGAGTAATGACTAGAATATTAAAAGTATTGCAATAAATGGAGTAAATGGTTTCACAGATGATGCTATCTTGTCACATAGTGTGACCTTGAGCAAATCACAAAAGTTCAGTTTCTTCATCTATAAAATGAGAATAACAGCCCAGACCTCCAAAGGGTTTTTTTATGACAAAATTATAGACTATTGTAAAATACTTAACCGATTTTAAAGTATCAAAGGTTATTATTTACTGCTATGAAGTTGTCTTGTAATTGTATAACTCTAAAAAGATAGAAAGACTTATTTTGATTACTGAACATGTCACTTTGGAAACTGGCAATGTATATGCTATTGTTATGGTCCTGAAAGTTTTCTTGACAGTAAATTAAAAAAAAAGACTGGGGAGAATAAATTTCCTAAGATAGTGCTATCCCAAAGTGCAATTAGTTGCCTTAGGAGTTAGCAGATTCTACCTCAGTGGAAGTCTTCAAGCAAACACTGTGATCATTTATAGATTATAGTTTGTGGTGGATATTATTTTTCTGTTATGAATTGAAGAAATGACAGCTGAGGTCCACCTAAATTCTAAAATTCAATGAGAATTTTTTGATAACAATCTGATTTTTAAAAATGTATTAGAATGATGATAATTTTGTATTTTGGAAATAATTGTAGTATTTTTAATGATTCTAAATTCTTCCCTGAAAAAAATGTAGATGCTGGAATTGTCTGTTAGTATTCTCTAGTAATGAATGATAGTAAATTACATTCTCTGAAGAATCAAAATAGAACAATGGGGAAAATAAATTTGAATATTAAGTAGACTGGGGTAAAATGCCTATCATGACTAATTCAGGACATGAATGTAGGTGGGTCGGCCAAGCATAAAACAGCATGAATGCTAGTCTCGTACTAAACAAAATATAAGTTCTAAAGGAAGGTCTCTAGTACATTGGATAGATCTTTTTACGGAAAATTTATGAACAAATATGAATAAAAATAACAGAGAAAGAAATCTGGATGAATTTTAATATCCACAAAGCAAAGAAATGCCATTGGATAGAGAGCAGAGAGACATTTATTGAATACTCCTCATGATTATTTTCTTCGTTTTTAAATGTATTACTTTTTATTCCACAAAATTTCCCTATTTTATTTGACCAAATCCATTAATTTTGTTTCTAATGATTTGTTTGTTTGACAAAATTTTCTTTCTTCATAGTTCATTACAAATTAAATTTCAATTCATTCTCCTCATAGATGCTAAATTGAAATCCCTAAAATATATAAAATTTCTATTCATTTTAAAATATTTTTGGGGGTATCTAGGTAGTGCAGTGGATAGAGCATTGGTACTGAAGTCAGGAGGATCTGAGTTCAAATGTGGCCTCAGATACTTAATAATTGCCTGGCTGTGTGACTTTGGGCAAGTCACTTAAACCCATTGCCCTGCAGAAAAAACCCAAAACAAAAACAAATAAAAATTAAAAACATAAAATATTTTACATTCCTTGAGATCTTTGATTTAGCCTTTATTGTGTTATATAGTATGATAAATTGATACAAACTTTTTTTTTTCTGACAAAAGGGTTAGCCACACTTCCCAAAGGTTTTAATTGAAAAGAGACTTCTTCTTTTGCTTTTAAACTTATAAGTTTTCCAAGCATTAGCTACTGGTAAAAATTGAATTATATTAATTGAGTAGGTGTGAGGGTGATTATTTATTTTATTTTTTGTTGAAGAAATAGAAATACTGAAGAAATAATGAGACTTTCAAGTAAAGTCTGAAAGATCATATATTGGTAAAGGTGCCATACTAGAAGTTGAACCAGATGGGGTCTGTGCTCCTCCTTTCCAACTCTAATATTCTTGGTAATTTCTGATAATTTTCTCAATATATTTTGCCCTAATTGTGATATTTAATTTCTGATATGAGATATTTAGTTGTGTTTTCTTCAGATTCTAAATGTTAAACTCCCATCCCTTTCTTTCATATATTATCCTAAGTTTCAGTGGATCATTACTTTGTTCATGGTATATACTTAATAATGTTGTACTTTTTATAGTCTCATTTTTCTATCTTACTAAAAAATTCTCTTTAAATAATGAGTAACTTTTACAAAAAATACGGATTATCTATATTTCTTACACAGAAAACTTCCCAGTTATAAGTAGCTCTTGAGAAAGTAAAGAATACTTGTCTTGTCACCTATATTTGTGTGTATCTCAATGGTTTGCCCCCAATACTTGTCTTCTTTCTTTATTCTCTAGGTGTTTTCACCCACTCTTAGGATTTTCATGATCATCTTTATAGATATGACTCCTACCACAAATAGTATACTTTTTTGTACCTTTAGTTCTATATCTATATCAACAATGCTAAACAGACACCTCCACCTAGATGAAGCATAGCTGTCTCAAACTCAACATGACTCAAATGGCGGTAGCTATCTTTTTTCTTGAAAGCTTTCTATTTTGTTTTTTTCCTCCTCTAATTGTCTAAAGGATATATTTTCATTACTTAGGTTCACAAGTTATTAATTATCATCATGACTTCATATTCCTTCAATTGCTAATTTTCATTGATTCTAATTTCACATCTGTTTTATCTTTCCCATTCTCTCTACTCACAAAACCACGACCATAGGCTTCCAGTCGGGTTTCTTTTTGAATCAATCATTTTCCCATTCCAATACATCTACCATACAACTGATTAATTAAAGTACTTAAAGGACATGTCTGTTGAGGTTACTCTGTAGTTCTAGAAGCATTAGTATTGTTACATTGAAATATAAACTCTACTTTTCAACACTTAAAACCTTTCACACATTTACTCATTAGATTCATGATAATCAATGAATTTAAGGGAAACTGATCTATTTGCTACTTTTCATACATGATATTCATTATGTGACCTCTAGGCTGTGTTGCTTTCCCTCTATATATTCCTATCAAATATCTACATTAGATTTCCCCCAACTATAAGAAATCTTTATTGACTCCTTAGCAGTTAATATTTTCCTGTACCTGAAATTAGCTTTTCTTTTGTAAATTTTTGGTATTAATTTATCTTTATGCATTCTCCCTTTCCCCCAGGAGAATGTAAGATATTGTGAACATTACTTTTGTCTTTGTGTTCTAAGTACCTAGCATGAAAATAGTATGTATTTGATAAATCCTCTTGAATTGAATCTATTAGTTATGTCTTTTGATAAAATTACCTATTTTGTTTCATCATATCACACAGAATAAAATAAAATCATAATTAAATTCTTCATAATATCTAAACCCTGAAAAACAGCTAAGAAAAACTGCATAAAAGAGTCATTTCATATTATATATAATCCTATGCTTTAGCAGTATACTATATGCTTATCATTTAAAAAGTTAGTAACAGGATTGTCTATTGTTTTTATTCCAAATTTTGTCACTGTTTAAAGTCAGCTTAATATTTATCTATGGATATAGCTATATGAATTTGTAGTAGTAATGTGTGTATGTTTTCACACATGCATATATGAATACATATATTATATGTAGTTTTTACTTTTTGACTGAATCACTTTATATAAATTTTCACATAATTTTTGAATTGTACAGTCATCATTCCTTATAGAATAATGTAATTCCAAAACAGTCATATGTCATATTTTTCAGCAGTTCTCCATTTATTAGGTTTACAATTCATTTTAAGCCTTTTGCTTTAACAATAGCACTGAATTTTTACTTATTGCCAATAACTTTCTTTCAATAGAGTTAATATTTAAACTGATGGATCAAACATGTGAAAAATTTTATAAACTTTCCTGCACAGTTCTTAATTGTTTAACAAATCATTGTTTCACCAGTGTACTTTTTGGGGGTGCATTTTTCCTATAGTTTCATCAAAATTTACTGTTTATCTTATTGTCTCTGACATTTAAAGGGGATATGAGATGAAATCTCAGAATTGTTTTAATATCGAATTTTGATTGTTGTGATTTTATGTACCTTTTACATAGTTGTTGATAGCTTGAGTTATTTATTTAAAAACTGTTCCTATTCATTAACCCTTTCTCTATTGAAATTTGTCTTTTAAGCATTTTTATTAATTTCCTATACATCTTGGAAGTCATTCATTGTCAATATTTAATACAAAGTATATAGAAGGAAGGCAGTCAGGTAGTTCAGCAGATAGAGTACTGAGTCAGAAAGACCTGAGTTCAAATCCATTCTCTGATACTTAATATCTATAGGACCTTGAGCAAGTCACTTAACCTTTGTGTGCTTTGGAGACAGGTAGCTCATTAGATTAAGTACTGAACTTGGTATCAGGAAGAAATGAGTTCATATCTGGCCTCACTGATGAACTGTGTGATCCTGGGCAGTTCATTTGACCTCTAATGGCCTTAATCCACTGGAGAAGGAAATGGCAACCCACTCTAGTGTTTTTGACAAGAAAACCTCTTACAGAATCATGAAGAAACAGATAAGCTCAAACGACTGAACAAGCAAAAAAATAATATTTATCAGTAACATGTAATTAGTACAGCATTACCGTAAGTATATACATGTTACTCCATGCATTCATACTCACTGGTAGCTACTACTACAGATTCTAGGGTTAGCTTATGTATTCTTATTACTATTGGTTACAAGTACAACTAGTGTGGGGTGGCTAGGTGGCATAGTGGATAAAGCACCAGCCTTGGAGTCAGGGATACCTGGGTTCAAATCCGGTCTCAGACACTCAACAATTACCTAGCTGTGTGGCCATGGGCAAGCCACTTAACCCCATTTGCCTTGCAAAAAAACCCCTAAAAACCTAAAAAGAACCCCACAAGTACAACTAGTGTGCTTCCCATTAATAATCAATAAGTATATTTAATTATCTCTTTTTAAATTTTTTTATTTTTCTTTTATTTGCACATTACTAAAATATTCTTGTTTAAGAGTAAATATAATACCCCTTCCCCACAAATATATAAAACTTCATGAGAAATAAAGTAAAAGAAAGAGAAAAAAATGAGTTTCAATCTGTGTTCTGATACCATCAGCTGTCTCACATTCTTTATCATAAGTTCATCATAGAAGTTACTTCCATATTTTTCATAGTTGCTGTTGCTGATTTTAATTCCCTCCATAAATTCTTCCCCACCACCATCTATTATACTGTATCTCTCCTTTTACTCTGCTGTGGGGCAGCCAAGTGGCACAGCAGACAGAGCACTGGTCCTGGGGCCAAGAGGCACCAAGCCCACATCTCACTCCAGAGACCCAGCAACCATCTGGCCCTCCTGGACAGATCACCCAATCTCAGCCCCTTGCAAAAAGTAGAAAAAGAAAATGTGTTATATCTGACTATCCTCTCCCATGATCTACCCTCTCCTCCATCACCCACATCTCCCCCCTCCTTTCCCACTGTCCCCTTTCTCTCCATTTTCTTCTAGACATCTATATCCTATTCAGTATGGATGCTGTTTCCTCTCTGAGCCATTTCCAATGAGAATGAAGGTTCCCTCATTCCGCCTTGCCTTCCCCCTTTCCATAGTGTTGCGAAAGCTACATGAAATATATTTATATGAAAAATCTTAGCCTATTCTACCTCTCCATTCTCTTTCTCCCATACATTTCCCTTTCACCCATCGACTCCATTTTTGCAATATATTATATCATCAAATTCACCTCTCTCCTGTGCCTCACCTATAACAGCTCCTTCTAGCTGCTCTATTAAATGAGAAGATTCATATGCATATTATCAGTATCATATTTCCCTGCAGGAATACATGCAGTTCATCATCATTAAGTCCCTCATAATTTATGCTTCTCCTCCATTCTCTATGCTTCATCTGAGTCCTATACTTGAAGATCAAACTTTCTGTTCAGCTCTGGTCAATTCAACAGGAACATTTGAAATTGCCCTGTTTCACTGAAAGTCCATCTTTTCCCTTGAAAGAGGATGTTCAGTTGTGCTGGGTAGTTGATTCTTGGTTGTATCCCAAGCTCTTTTGCCTTTAGGAATATTATATTCAAGCCCTATGAACCCTTAATGTAGTTGCTGCTAAGTCCTGTATGATCCTGACTGCAGCTCCATGATATTTGATTTGTGTTATTCTAGCTCCTTGTAATATTTTCTCTTTGACTTGGGAGTTCTAGAACTTAGCTATCATATTCCTGGGGGTTGGGTTATTTTTTTTGGATCTCTTTCCAGGGGAGATTGGTGGATTCTCTTAATTTCTATTTTGCCCTCTGCTTCTAGGATATCAGTGCAATTTTCCTATAGAAAATCTTTAAAAATCAAGTCAAGGCTCTTTTCCTGATCATGACTTTCAGGTAGCCCAATAATTTTTAAATTATCTTTCCTGAGTCTGGTTTCCAGATCAGTTGTTTGTTCAATGAGATATTTCAAATTTTCTTCTAAATTTTCATTATTTTAGTGTAGAACTATTGTGTCTTGATTTCTTGCAAATCGCTCAAAGTCCTTTAGCTCTATTCTATATCTGAAGGATTTGTTTTCCTCAGAGAGCTTTCTTATCGACTTTACCATCTGACCAATTCTGTTTTTAAAGCATTCTTCTCCTCAATAACTTTTTGAATTGTTTTATCCATTTGACCTAAGCTGGTTTTTAGCATGTTATTTTTTTCAACAGTTTTTGGATCTCCTTGACTAAGCTGCTGACTTTGTTTTCAAGGTTTTTCTGCAACTCTCTCATTTCATTTTTCTAAGTTTTTTTTTGGTAAGGCAAATGGGGTTAATTGGCTTGCCCAAAGCCACACAACTAGGTAATTATTAAATGTCTGAGACCAGATTTGAACTCAGGTACCCCTGACTCCAGGGCCGGTGCTGTATATACACTGCATCACCTAGCCACCCCCTCTCATTTCTTTTTCCAATTTTTCTTCAATCTTCCTTACTTGATTTTCAAAATCCTTTTCTTGAGCTGTCATAGACTGAGCCCAAATTCTATATTTCTTGGAGTCTTTAGATGCGGAAGCTTGGACTTTCTAATCTTCTGATTTTGTGGTTTGGTCTGCATGGGACCAAAGTAATTTTCTATGATCAGATTCCTTTTGTTCCTGTTTACTCACTTCCCCAGGCTATGCCTGGTTTTGGGGTGCTTCCTGAGTTTTTGAGTATTATTGGGATCCCCACCCCCACAAGGACCTCTGTGTTTGTGAGGCTCTGACTGTTCTCCTGGTCTGTGAAAGACCACAAGTTCACCCTTCCACTAAGGGGTTGTGAGGGTGGTCCCTGCTCTATGGGGGGGCCTAGACTGTGGTCAGGTTCTGAATGTGGTCAAAGCCCCAGAGTCCTGTTCCAGGGACAGAGGACAGACCTCAGCAGTCTCCCTCCACTGAGCACTCAGGAAGCAGCTGCCTGGGTGGCTCCACTAGCTTCCTTCCATTTCCTGGGATCTGAACTGCATTGTGTGGCTGCTGTGTTGAGGGCCTGGGCTTCGTGCTCACTTTGGCAGAAGTCTCCCTGCTGATCTTCCAAGTTGTGCTTGGTACTCCCTGGGGTGCAGGTCAGGAAACTGCTTCAGCTGCCAGAAGCCAGCACTCTCAGGTGCCCTGGGACTGTTCCCAGGAGGCTGAAGTTCCTTTGCTCTGGCACAGTGCTGCCCTCCAACCCCATGGGACAGAGTCTTCCCAGTATTTTCCACGTTATCTTGGGCTGGAGAATTACTTCACTGGATCTTTCTATGAGTTTTCTCTCTTGAAAATTTAAAGACATAATTGTCAGGCTTTTGAAATTTTTTTGGATATTGCAACTAAGAGAGGTTCTTCTCCTGCCACCATATTGGATCCACCCCCTAATTATCTCTTATGAAAAGAATTTTCTAAGGTAGAATAATAACAACAATAGTTAAAACATTTCTTTCTCACACTCCCATACCCAAAAATCCAAGGAACTTTCTCTCCAAAACACATACATCATCCTTGAAATTAGTGCTCAAAAATGAGTAAAAAAAACTAGTGACATGTATCTAAAAATGTGTATGTCAAAGTAATCTCAAAAGTGCTAATACTACATGGTTTGAAAGTCCCTTCTTACTTCATAGAGTTCCTATGCTAGATTTCTAGAATCTACTCCCCTCCACAACCTGACTGTTTAGTTGTGAGGGATTGTACTCCTTAAAGTTGCTTGAGAAATTGTCTTTCTATATCTTTTTCTCTAGATTCCACAGGATGTAATATATCTTTGTGGTCTTCTGGTTTTCCTCTTCAGAAGTTTATGAAGAGGGGCAGCTAGGTGGTGCAGTGGGTAGAGGACCAGTCCTGGAATCAGGAGTTCAAATCTGACCTCAGACACTTAATAATTACCTAGCTGTGTGGCCTTGGGCAAGTCAATTAATCCATTTGCCTTGCAAAAACCTAAAAAAAAGTTTATGAAGAAGGAGAGAGAAATTTTCATTCCCACATTTCTTTTCAAGGATGTATTCCAGTGGCAACTCTGAGACTATAATTACTAATGCTTTTAAATTGTTAGATTCTGTGCCTCCTGCTAAATGTCATGACCAATGGGGATAAAAGGAGAAAAAAAGAGAATTCCTCTTGCATGAATGCTCTATACAATTGATATTAGTTTTACTGCTTGGTCCTTCACCAATCTAAGCTATTTAATCTCTCAGTGATATGGCTGATTTCTTCCCCAACTCAATAGGAGAGAAGTTCACATTTCACAAAATTGTCAGGACATAAATACTTCTTTCATAAATATTTTAGGTCATCATTCTTACCTTATAATTTTATTCTATGCATTTTTAACTCCATAAAGTAAGATGGGGTACATTCCCCTCACATAATAAATATAGAAGGAATTAGTATTAGCAATTATGATAATCAGCGTTTGATGTCAGAAATGACATTAGTTAGACCTTGAGAAAATTAGAGATATAAATAAGGGTAGAGTATATATGAGAGGACAGGTTGTACAAAAAAAGAGGTAGAAGATTATGATCTTCATTTTAGAAATATCAAGTATACTGTGTAAGAAGTGAAGTAATAGAGTCACATAACCCATTTTATCAAGTTCACAAGGACTGATAGTCTATACCTTTGGCCATCCACCAATGCCATCTTCTTAGTGTCTGCCTTATTGCTCTACCATCTTAACCAATGGATTTCCAGATACCATGATTTGAGGAGTTAAATAATTCTGGAACTATTTCCCTGGAAATGTTCTTTATATAAAAAATGTTTTACATGGACAGTCATGTTAAATATTTTTCCACAATAGATATGTTGTGAAAAAGGATCAGGATGAAAAGGAAAATTCCTGAGAAACAAAATCAAAAAATATAAAAATAGTAAGCTTTAATCTGCATTCAGATTCCATAGTTCTTTTTTGTGTATGTGCTTACCATTTTCCATCATGAGGCTTTTGGAACTTTCTTGGATCATCATATTACTAAGAAGAACTATATCTAACATAGTTGATCATTGCATAAATTTGCTATTACTGTGTCCAGTGTTCTTATGGTTTTGTTTGCTTTATTTGGCGTAAGTTCAAGTAACTCCTTCTAGGTTTTTCTGGGGGGGGGGAATGGATAGTATTCTTTATCATAAGTCCAAGTCATTCACAACATATCATCCTGTAATATTGCTGTTACTTTGAATGTAGTTTATTTCCCATTATATCTGCCCATGTAAGTCTTTTCAGGTATTACCAAGAGTATCTCATTCATAATTTCCTACATCAGAATAGCATTCTATCATAATCACATACCATAACTTATTCAACCATGCCCCAACCGATAGATATTCCTTCAACTTCCAGTTTCCTGACATCAGAAAAGAGCTACTATATATATCTATACAGGTTCTCTTCTCTTCTGGAATATAGACCTGGTAGTGGTATTGCTAGAACAAAGGATAGGCATGGTTTTATAGTCCTTTAAGCATAGTTCCAAAATGCTCCACAGAATTAGTGAGGCATTTCCTAACTTCTCCAACAGTACATTAATTAATGTCTTACTTTTGTCTAACATTTGTCATTTTCCTCTTCAGTCCTATTAACCAATACAACAGATGTAAAATAATTCTTCAGAATTGTTTCAATTCGCATCTCTCCAATCAATAGTGAATTAGGACATTTTTAAAAAATAACATGGCCATAGATAGCAATTGTAATCTCATCTGAAGAATTGTTCATATCTTTTGATCTCTTATCAATTGGTGAATGGCTCATGTTTTTTTTTTTAATAACTTGATTCATTTCTCTATGTTTTTTTTCTTCCATCCTCTTTGCCTTCTCCTCATACTTTTCCTTTAGGTTAACATAGATTACTATACCCAATTGAGTGTATATGTTATTCCTTTTTTGTGCCAATTTCAATGAAAGTAAAACTCTCTCCTCCTCAATTCCTCCCTCTCCCATTCTACTATAACAAACTATTTCTTGCATCTTTTATGTAAAACAACTTACCCCATTCTATCTCTGTCTTTCTCTTTCTACCAGTATATTCCTCTATCACCTCTTAATTCAATCTTCTCAATATATTATTCCTTCATATTCAATTCCTATCTGTGCCTTAATTATATATGCTTCTTCTTAATAAATGAGACAATACATATGAGTTATCAGTATCATCTTCCTATGTACCAATGTGGTTCCCTATGGTTTGTCTTACTTCTTTAGCTTTTGATATTTCACTTGAATCTTATGCTTGAAGATCAAATTTTCTTTTCAACTCTGATTTTTTCATCAGAAAGATTGAAAGTCCCCTATTTCAATGATTATACATCTCTTCCTCTCAAAAAGTATGTTCAGTTTTGCTGGCTAGCTGATTTCCTGGTTTTAGTTCAAGTTCTTTTGCCTTCTAGAATATCACATTCTAAGCCCTATGATCCCTTAAGATAAAAGCACTAAAGTTTGTGTTATTGTCACTGTGGTTCCATGATAATTGCATTGATTCTTTCTGATTGCTTGCAATATTTTCTCATTGACCTGGGAGCTCTAAAATTTGGATCTAATATTGCTAGGAATTTTCATTTTGGGATCTCTATCAGAAGGTTTCTTTCAATTTCTATTTTAACCTAAGGTTCTAGAATATTGGGAAAGTTTTCCTTGATAATTTCTTGAAAATGATGTCTAGATTCTTTTTTTATCATGGTTTCGAGGTGGTTGAATAATTTTTAAATACTTCTGGATATATTTTCCAAGGTCAATTGTTTTTCCAATGATAGATTTCACATTTTTTTGGTTTGCTTTATTACTTCTTGATTTCACACAAGGTCATCAGCTTCCCTTTGATCAATTCAATATTTTAAGGGATTAATTTCTTCAATGAGCTTTTGTTTTCCTTTTCCATTTGGCTAATTATGCTTTCTAGGGCACTTTTTGGAGCTCTTTTAACATTTGGATCAGACTGTTGTTTTAAACTTATTTATTTATTTATTTTCATCCATATGCACGTGTATTTTTTTTAAAGCTACACAATTTCCTTCCATTCTTCCTTCCCACCCCTCAGTCCAGGATGAACAGTCAGGTTAGCATTTTATATACATATTATTGATAAACATGTTTACATATTAGTCATTTTTGGTATAAGGAATTAGGATTAAGGGGAAAAAATATATGAGACATTTTTATACAGTGTTCATCAGATTCTGGAGGGTTGAGTTTGCTTTGTCTTTTCTGTTTTGTTTTGTTTCATTTTGTTTTTCTTCCTCTAGATGGGGATAAAATTGTCCATAGCTATTCTAATATAGTTGTCCAATCTGTCTGAACTGCATGGTGGAGATGCTTCCATTAAGATTGATTTCTTCAGGATTTTTTTTTGTGTGTGTTTCCTTCACTAATACTGACCTGATTTTCATAATTTACTTACAAAACTTTCATTTTTCTTCCCAATTTTCCTGCTATACCTACCTTGCTTTGTTTTCAAAATTCATTTGGAGCGCTTCAATGACCTATGAAGAATTCATATTTTTGGATGTAGAAGCTTTGACTTTTTTATCTTCTTCTGAGTATGTATTTTGATCTTCCTTATCATCATAGTAACTGTCTATGACCAGATTTTATTTTCTTCTTTTGTTAGCTCATTTCCCCAGCCTATGACTTGATTTCAATTTGATTTTGAAGAAGGGCTCTGCTTCAAGTGGGGAGGGCACACTGTCCTGTTCTCTGGTCTGCAATGACCACAAGCACTCCTTTCTGCCCTGGAACTGTGAGAAGGGTCCCCTGCTTCACTCCAGCAGCATGCTTTGTTGTGCTACTTCTCTTCTTCATGTGACTGAGACTTGGGACTGTGACACAGATCAGAGTGTGGACAAAACAACAGGATTCTGCCTCAGTGATAGAAAAGAGTCACCTATAAACTCCTTCTGACCCCTTATCATCTGTGGTCTGAGAAGCTGGCTCTGCTGATTCAGTGGCTCCCAAGGACTGCTCCTCATCCATTGGAGCCAGTGGCCTACATCAGACAGTCTGGTGCTGTAGACTTTTCCTGCTGACCTTCCAATTTGCCCTTGTCAATCTCGGTGCTGACAGGTCTGGAAACTACTTCCACTGACCCTGTCATCTCACTTCCTGCTCCTGGATTGCTGTGGCCATTTTATTCTGATACAACCTGGGCTGCAGTTTACTTCTCTTTCACTCTGGTGCAACAGACGATTCCCATCAATTTTCCAAGTTATCTTGGATTGGAAAATTGTTTCACTCAAAATTTTTGTGAATCCTATCACTCTAGAATTTGTTTAGAGTCATTATTTAAAGACATTTGTAACAGTTTGGAGGAGAACTCGGGCAAGTCCCTGCTTTACTCTGCCATCTTGGCTCTGCTTCTTCTCTTTACAGGTTTTAAACTAAATTCACTTCCTCCTCATTGCTTATATCTCAGTTGTATTCAATCACATTTATATACCACAATTTGTTCAGTCATTTTCCAACTGATAGGCATTATGAAAAATATAAATATTTTTATATGTGGGCCTTTCTCCCTTTTTATGATTTCTTTGAAGTACAGCACTAGTAGTGGTATTGCTGGATCAAAGGGTATGCATACATTAATTGCTCTTTGACCATAGTTCCACATTGCTCTCCAGAATACTTAGATCAATTTACAATTCCACTGAAAATACATTATGTTCTGATTTTTCCACGTCTTCTCCAACATTTATCATTTTCCTTTTCTATACATTAGTCAATCTGATGGGTGTGATGTGGTACCTCAGAGTTTTTTGATTTTCATTTCTGTAATGAATAGAAATTTAAAGTAATTTATGTGACTATAGATAACTTTTATTTCTTTATCTGAAAACTGCCTGTTCATGTGCTTTGATAACGTGATTGGGGAATGACTTGTATTCTTATAAATTTGACTCTTTTCTATACAATTTGGCAATGAGCCCTTTATCAGAAACACTGATTGTAAAAATTCTTTCCCAGCCTTTTGATTTCCTTCTAATCTTGGTTGTATTGTTTTTTGTTTTTTGTTTGTGCAAAACCTTTTTAACTTAGTGTAATCAAAATTATACATTTTGCATTTCATAGTGTTCTTACTTTCTTATTTGGTCATAAATTCTTCATTTTTTCCATAGATCTGGGTAAAACTATTTCTATTTTGTCTATGGTATCATTCTTTATTTCTGAATCATGTAACCATTTTGACTTTACCTTGGCATAGGGTGTGAGATGTTGATCTATGTCTATTTACTGCCATACTATTTTACAATTTTCCTAGCAATTCTTGTCAAATATTCAGTTACAATTCCAGAAACTGAAGTCTGTGCTTTTCTTAAATATTATTATGGTTATTTACTACTGTACCTTGTGACCCTATCCTATTTCACTGATCCACCACCCCATTTCTTATTCAATATGAAATAATTTTGATGATTGCTACTTTAAAATATAGTTTTAGATATGGTTTGGCTAGGTCATCTTCATCTGTATTTTTAAATTAATTCCCTTGATATTCTTGATGTGTTGCTTTTCCAGATGAATTTTGCTTTAAATTTTCTTCTTGCTCTGCAAAACACTTTTTTGATAGTTTGACATGGCACTGATTAAGTTGATTAATTCAAATAGAAATGTCATTTTTATTATATTAGCTTGGCCTACACATGAACAATTGATGTTTTTCCATTTGTTTAGATCTTACTTTTTGTATGAAACGTATTTGTAAATATACTCATAATTTGTCTTAATAGATAGACTCCAAAATATTTTATAATATCTATAGTTATTTTGAAGAAATTTCTCTTTCTATCTCTTCCTGATAGACTTTGTTGGTTATACATAGAAACACTGAAGATTTATGTGGGTTTATTTTATATCTTGCAACTTTGCTGAAGATATTGTTTCAAGTAGTTCTTTGATTCTTTAAGATTCACTAAATATATCATCTGCAAAGAATGATAATTTTATTGTTTTCCTTGTCTATTCTTTTTTCTTCAAAAGCCTTCAATTAATTTTGTCTTCTCGTATTTCTAAAGCTAACATTACTAATACAATAGTGCATAATAGTTATAGTAGTAGTAGTAGTAGTAGTAGTAGTAGTAGTAGTAGTAGTAGTAATAGTAGTAGTAGTAGTAGTAATATTATCATTATTATCAAATGGGCATTCTTGCTGCCTGTTTGACCTTATTGGGATTGTTCCTAGCTTATCCCAATTACATATAATGCTTGCTGATGATTTTCAATAATACTCTTCATCATTTTAGAAAAACTCAATTTATTCCTATGTGTTTCTTTCTAGTGTTTTTAGTAGAAATAGGTTCTGTGCTGTGTCAAATACTGTTTTGCACATATATTGAGATAATCAATAAATTTTTCAGTTTTATTATTGATATGGCCCACTATGCTTATAGTTTTCTAAATATTGAACCATCTCTGAATTTCTGATATATTCTAATCATCTCCTTAACTTCATTCTCATTTATTTGGTATTTAGATTTATCTACATCTTAGAGGGGTGTTTGAAATCTTCCATTTGTGTAGTTTTGCTTTCTTTTTCTTCCTGGAACTCACTTAACTTCTGCTCTTGGTGCATATATGTTTCGTAATGATATTAATTCATTGTCTTTGGTGCCTTTTAGAGAGAGATGTAGTTTCCTTTCTTATCTCTTTTAATTAGATTCATTTTTGCTTCTGCTTTTTCAGATCAAGATTACTTCAAGATCAATACTTCAATTGAAGCATAATGTATTCTGCTCCAGCCTTTTACCTTTATGCGTATCTCTCTTTTTCAAATGGATTTGTTATAAATAATATATCATGGGATTTTGGTTTTTAATCCATTTTCTTCTCTGCTTCCATTTTATGCAAGAATTCATTCCATTCACATTCACATTTATTATTACTGTGTATTTCCCTTCATCCTAATCCACATCCCCATTAATACTCTTCTTACTCCTTTGACTCTGTTCCTCCTCACTAGTTTTGTCCAACTATCACTACCCTCAACCTGCCCTCTTCTCTATCACCTGTTTCCTTTTCTTTCTCTTTCCTCTTCTGCTTCACTATATAGTAATATAAATTTATGCATTCAATTGAGTATGTATATTATTCCTTCTCTGAGCTAAATCTGATGAGAGTAACTTCAACCAATGCTTTATCCTCTCCTTTCTTTCCCTTTACTGTAATGGGTATTTTTGGCCTATCTGTGTGAAATACTTAACCCACTCTGCCTTCCCCCTTCCTCGTCTCCTAGGAAAATTACTTTTTAATCCCTTAATAATTTTATACCATAAAATTAAAATCAAATTATACCCACACCCTCAAATATACTCTTCTTACCTTTCCTAATAGAAATACAGTTCTCAAGAGTTACAAGTGTCTTCTTCCTTTGTAGGAATGTGAACAGTTTAATCTTATTGACTGTTTCCCCATTTATCCTTTTATGTTTCTCTTGAGCCTCTTATTTGAAAATTAAATTTCCTGATCTGTTCTGGTCTTTTAATTAGAAAAGTTTTAAAGTCTCCTGCTTCATTAAATGTCCACCTTTCCCCCTGAAAAGAGTATGCTCAATTTTGTGCATTAAGTCTTATTTATACTCTAAGCTCATATCCCTTCCAGAATATCATATTATAGGTACTCCAATTCTTTAATGTAGAAGCTACTAAGTTTTCTGTAATCATGATATGCTCCTTCATATTTGAATCGTTTCTTACTGTTTATTGGAAATATTTTCTCTTTGACCTCATATTTCTGTAATTTGGTGACAATATTCCTTGGAGTTTTCATTTTGAGATCTCTTTCAAGAAGTGATTGGTGAATTCTTTCAATGACTATTTTACTCCCTGGTTCCATGTTTTCAGGGCAGTTTTCCTTGGTAATTCCTTTACTTTTAAATTGATCATGGTCTTCAGGATGTCCAATAATTCTTAAATGATCTAGCCTGGATATCTTTTCCAGGTAATTGCCTTCCCAATGAGACATTTTACATTTTTTAAAATGTTTTCATTAATTTTATTATATTTGACTATTTCTTGAGGAACATAATTTTTTAAGGAATTTTCCCTTCAGTTTCCTTTTTTACCTCCTTTTCCATTTGGCCAACTCTACTTTTAAAGGATTTGTTTTCTTGAGTGCATTTTTCCCCTTCATTGGGCCAATTCTATTTTTAATGAATTGTTTTATTCAGTTAATTGTTGTGCTTCCTTTTCCAAACTGGTGACTCTTCATAAATCTGCATAACTATGCTTTCTTTTCTCAATTTTCATTCTACCTCTATTATTTAATTTTCAAAATCATTTTTGAGCTCTTCCATGAGAACTTTTTAGGCTTGAGAACAATTTATTAGTTTCCTTTTGGGCTTCATATGTAGAAAGTTTAACAGTTTTGGTCTCTTCAAACTTAATGTTTTGTCCCTGTCCCCGAAGTTGTTTTCTTTGATTGGAGTTCTTTTCTGTTTCTTAGTGTTTTTAGCCAAATTTGTGATTTTTAAAGTTGAACTCTGTTCCTGGGTCACTAGAGGCACTGTTCCACATTTCTTGGACTAGGTATCAGATTCCTGGTCACTGACTTTCTGTGTTGGGACCTCAGGTGTTTGCAACTTGTACACTATGTTGGTGTGGCCCAAATCTTGTTGTACCTTTTTTTCCTGGGGTTCCAGGGTTCACAATTTGTGTTCTTTGCTTGGGTTGTAGGTATCACAGCTGGACTGCTGCACTATTAGCTTGCCAAATTTGGACCATGGGGTCTCAGTTGCTGATCTGTGAAGTTACTAAGAATTTCTTGCCTAGTCACTGTCTTATACCAGGCTGGGCTCCCTTTTTATCCCAAGTAAAATCCCTTTCCTTAAGTCCTTCTAAGCAATTTTAAGCTTAGAGATCTGATTTAATCTTGTTTCTGAGGGAAACTGGAAAGAGCTCAGGCAACATCCTGGTTTCTCTCTGTCATCTTGTCTCATATCTCACCTATTTTGTCCTCTGTTTAAATAACTGTAATTAAATTAATGCTACTATTATTTCTGGAAAGTACAGGTAATGACTTATTCTGTGTAAGCATTCACTATTCCTATTATTCCACAGTACAAAAGATGTTTTCTTTGTCACCCCTCCACCAAATATCTTGTTTCCTCCTTTGAAAATATAAGCTCCTTAAGTTCTGAGCCTGTCTCATTAAAAAAAAAAAGATTAGCACTTGAACTTAGCACCTATTAAATACTTACCAAATTCTTTTCATACATTTATACATTCATTTAATAAACCTGGAATGGCACTTTATTATCATATTATGAATGAATTTAAATGACAGAGGCTTTTTTTATTAGGGAGCTATGAATATAGACTAAACTAGTCAAAGCTGAAATTTAAGAAATGAAGTTTTAAAGATGAATTTATTTTTATTTCTTTTTTCTTTCTTTTTTTTGATAGGGCAATGGAGTTAAGTGACTTGCCCAAAGTCACACAGCTAGGTAATTATTAAGTGTCTGACACTGGATTAGAACTTAGGTCCTCCTAACTCCAGGGCTAGTGTTCTATTCACTGCACCACCTAGCCCCCCCATAAATTTATTTTTAAACAAACATTTGTAACTTTCCTTCCCATTATGCTTTTGATTGAACAATAAAAAATAAAAAAATTGTTATTTAGATGCATACTTCAGATAAACAAATTCCCACACTGATCATGTCCAAAATATTTCTTTTTCTGCATTTTAAGTTAATCACCTCTCTGACAGGAGGAGAGTAGAATGTTTCATCCTTAGAATTTTGGACTCATTATTGCTCATTGTATTGTTCAGAGATCTAAAGTGTTTTCATATATTTTTTCTCTTTTGTAATTTTATAAATCTTTCATCTAGTTTTATTTACTTTTACTTGAATTTCTTAATAGAAGCCTTCCAAGTTTCATCTTAAACTCTCAATATTGTTGTTTCATATATAATAATGCTATTCCATATACCATAAGTTATATCCATAAACCCCTAGGATGGAGGACACTCCCTTAGTTTCCATTCTTTGGTTACTACAAAAATAATGCTATAATTTTTTTTTGCACATATGGGTACTTTTCCCTTATATTTTGATTCCTTTACAAACTAGGTTATTACGAAGCTTATTTAGACAACTGTGTGGATGTTGGATGAGTAGAAGAAAACTGAAACACTGTAGTCCAATGAAGAATCTGAGCAGTATTATAGAAGTTAGTTGATAAGGGTTTGAAATGGTTTGGTAGTCATGTATATGTAGGAAAACACAAGGAAAGCAATGAAGATAAAATCAAGAAAATTGGGAAATCAATTAAATGTGAGAGGTGAAGGGAGAAGGAAATTTTTAGGACCATTCCAAGATTATGAACCTAAGTGACTGAAGTATTGTTTGTAGTCTCAACATAAACAAGAGAGTTTGAAAGAATGAATTTCAGGAGAGAGAATATGGGCTGAGAGATATGTATTACCATTTCCATTTCTAGTTTCATTTTCATCTTCTTGTCCCAATTCATGTTCTCCTCCATCTTTTTAAATGTTATTTTATTTTATTTTTTCCATTCACATGCAAAGATAATTTTCAACATTAATCTTTTTGTAAACTTTTGAGTTCCACATTTTTTACTTCCTTCTTTCTTTTGTAACAAGTAATCTGATATGGCTGTATATGTAAAATCATGTTTAATATATTTCCATATTAATCATGTTATGAAAGAATTTTAAATAAAAAAGAAAAAATCATTTAAGAGAGAAAAAAATAAACCCAATTTTTAAAAGTGAAAATAATATCCTTTCATCTGTATTCAGACCCCATGTGTTTTCCTCTGGATGTGAGGGCATTTTCTATCAAAATCTTGTAGAATTGTCCTTGATCACTGACCTGCTCACAGGAGCTAAGTTAGTCCATCACAGTTGATCATCAATCAATGTTGTTGTTAATTTGTACACTGTTTTCTTGGTTCTACTTATTTAACTCAGCATCAGTAATGCAAGTCTTTATAGGCTTTTCTGATATTTACCCACCTATGATTTCTTATAGAACAATAGTAACTTCATTACATGCATAAACCATGATTTGTTCACCTATTCCTCAATGGCTAGTTGTTCTCTCAATTTCAGTTCTTTTCCTCTACAAAAAAAAGTGCTGCTATAAATATTTTGGTATATATGGGTATTTTCCCCCTTTTTCTAATATCTTTTTGATACAGAACTAATATGGTATTGCAGGATCAAAGTGTGTGCATACTTTAACTGTCTTTTAGGCATAGTTTCAAACTGATCTCCAAGAAGTCTTGATCAGTCCACAATACCAACAGTGCATTAGTGTTCCATTTCCCCCATATCTTCTCCAATACTGATCATTTTTGTGTCACTTTAGTTAATCTTTTAGGTGTGAACTATTATCTCAGAGTTACTTTAATTAGCATTTCTCTAATCAAAAATTATTTAGAGAATTTTTCATAAGACTACACATAGCTTTAATTTCTTCATCTGAAAACTTCTTGTTAATAGCTTTGACCATTGGAGAATGACTTATATTTTTATAAATTTGTCACAGTTCTTCATATGTTTTACAAATGAGTCCTTCATTAGAAGATTACTTCAAATTGTTTTGAGGCTTTCTGTGTTCCTTCTAATATTGCTTTCATTAGTTCTATTTGTGTAAAATTTTAAAAATTTATTGTAATAAAAATTATCCACTTTGCATTTTATAATGTTCTCCCTCTCTTATTTGATTATAAACTTCTGTCCTCTCCTTACATAAAGTATTTCCCATTCTCCCAATTAGGTTATAGTATCAATTTTTATGTATCAATCCTGTACCCATTTCTATTTTGATATTGGGTGTGAGATTTTGCTCTATGTTTCTCCATCTCCATCTCCATTTCAATAGCTTCCCAAAAGAGACCAAAGATAGTTATTGTATATTAAAAAGGCAACCAAATCTTGGAAAGTTAGAGTTTGTCTTTCTCTGGAAATTCATGGGGATACAGAATTTGCCTAAAATTCTCAAGAGACTATTAACTGTTATATATAAAGATAAAAATTCATATACCTTATTTTCTGAAAGAATTGAATTTAATTCATTTTATTTAAAAGAAAAGCAAAGAAATGTCTTGAGACAAGGCATTTCAAAGACCTGTATGGTAGGATTGTGTTTTCTCAATTGAAGAAGAATTAAGCTGTTAAAAGGATGATTAAGGATGATTATTCTTTTCCATTAATGTTCTCTTATCTGTCTTTCATTGTAAATAATTACTTCTGTTTTACTATTTTTTACAACATCAATAAATTATATACCCAGTAAAATATTTATGGATAACATATATAATATGCATTATATAATACATTATATGATATCATGTGTATATATATGTATATATATTTATAATGTGTACAAATATATAGATATAGATTGTATATATGTATAAAATCAATATCTGGAAAGGTAGAAGAGAAAGGGAAAGTGATGATAAGTATCTATTTATAAGAAAATGTTTCTCTACTTTATTGAGCAAATATCATTTTTATCAAATAAATGATATTCAATAGACTACAATAAGAACTAATTTAATGATTATTGAGATGTTATAATATTAATTATTAAATTAGAAATATAAGAAAATATCTATTTTATAAGAGCTTGCAATATTAATAATGAATAATAGAAATGAGCTTGTAGCAGATAGAGTGAAAGCTGATTTACTCACAAACTTTATTGCCCATGTATATTTTGGTTTACTCCAAAACCCTTTTACACATACACATATATTTCATACTTAAAAAGATGACCTTGGAAGTCATGGGAGATTTTGAGATAATCAATAAAATCTTAATAATAATAATGATAATGATGATGATGATAATAATAATAATAATAATAATAATAATAATAATAATAACCAGGAATAAGACAAACTAGCATTCTTTCCATGGGGGGAACATGACAGAAACAGTTATAGAAGTGAATTCTACCAAAAATCAAAATTACAATACTATATAAGCCATTTAAAAAATTATATATATATATTTATCAAATTCTTTACATAGAAAACATAATCTTGATTTCCAAATAGGAAAGGATAAATCAAAGAAAGGACATAGACCAATTTCACTAATAATTATTATCCCACTCCCTAGCCCTCCCTCCTAAAAGAATCATGTTTTTCTTTTGGGAGATGGGGAATATTTAAATCAAACTGGAGATTTCATCAGTGTAGGGAGCTATTTATAGACCCTTTTATAAAAGCAATGCAGTTCAGTGCTTTCTCTGAAACTATAGAATTTTACTTAATGCTGAAATATTAAGTGATGCTTCTTTCCTCCTCCTCTTTCAACCTTTTCCTTTGCTCTTTTTTCCTTTTTCTTTCTCCCCCCGATCTTTCACGACTTACTTGTCTCTTTTTTCCCTCTTTACCCCCCTCCTCTTTCACCTCCTCCTTGCCTCTTTTTCCTTTTCCCTTTTCTTCCCCTCTTCTTTCACCTGCTCCTTGCCTCTTTTTTCTTTCCCTTTTTCTTCCCTCCCTCTTTTACCTCCTCCTTGCCTCTTTTTTCTTTCCCCTTTTCTTCCTTCCCTCTTTCACCTCCTCCTTTCCCCTTTTTCTTTGCCCCCCTTCTTCCCCTCCTTTCACCTCCTCCTTGTCTCTATTTTTCCTCCTCCTACCTGAGCCACAGTCACCTCCCTTACCCCTTCCTCTCGTCCTAGAGTCCCACCCCTCCTATCAGTTCCTCCCATTTCCCTTTGGGGTTTCGCTCAGTTCTGAGCTGTCCAGTTCTCCACGAAGCCCCCAGTCCTGTGTTCAGGCCTCGGGAGCCGACACACTTCTGGCAGAGGACGCCTGGGTGCGCAAAGCCGGGTTGGTCAGAGGGTGGGGTGCTCTGTGGGGCGCACTGAGGGAAAGGCTCCAGGTGGAAGGATGCAGGGCTGAACCTGCAGGTCAAGCGACCCTCTCGCTTGGGGACCCTCTCGCAATGAACCATCTTGCCAAAGCTGGGGTACCTCAAAGAAATGGAATACCACCGAGCCGTTGAATAGGAGCGACTTGGGAAACCTGATATGAAATAATGAAAGTGAGGAAGAGCAGGGTCAGAATAAGGTAGACACAATGAAAATGGATTTTTTTTCTTGCCTTTGTATCCCCACCTTACTACAGGGTCTGCATATTGCAGACGGTTTAAAAATGCTTGTAGTAGTTTGTGAAAAGACAGAATATATAAATGAATATGGAGATGAGTGAACTCATAATGGAGACAGGGAGAACTAATAATCTCTCAGGGATATGTTGCCCATGTGGTTTAGTCCGTCCCCCCCTCCTCTAGATGCCATTTGGGGTTTTCTTGGCAAAGAGATTGGAGTAGTTTGCCCTTTCCTTCCCCAGTTCATTTTACAGATAAGGAAACAGACAAAAAAGGTTAGATGAGTGGCCCACTAGCATATAGATATCATCTCAGATTGGGTTTGACCTCAGACTCCAGCCCAAGCCCTCTAATCACTCTGCCATCTATTTCCCCATATTGACCAAAGAAATTAATTTTTAAGTATAATCTTTCTTGTTATTACTGAGTTGTGCCTAATTCTTTTTGACTCTGGTGGTTTGTCGTTTCGTTCTCCAAGTAAATGAAGGCAAAGTTTAAGTGACTTATTCAGGATCAATAAAAAAAAAAGAAATATTAAGTGATTTTCCTAAGTAATTTTATTTCAGGAGTGATGTAAATCAAACTATTCCTTCATCTGAAACGAGCTTTCTATTCATTATTAGCCCATAATGTCTCTCCTAATACTAAAAAATTAGCAATATTACTATTACAATATATCAGAAAGTGTTCATTTATGATTACGTTATAACAGGAATGCAAAGATGACATAATATTATAATAATTAAATAATTGGTGATTTCATGAATGTTCTGAGAAGGATCATTGCAAAACCATGATCAAGAATCACATTGGAGGAGAAGGCAGAGTATATACATTGACAAAGACTATATAATTATATATATATATATATATACATATATATATATATATATACTTATGTGCATTACAAAATTCCCTTCCTCCCTCCCTTCCCATCCCCCTTCCCCTCAGTAGTAAACAGTTGAATTAATATACATATTTTTGATAGACATTTTACAAATTAGTCATTTTTGGTATGAGGAATTAGGACTAAGGGAAGAGATACATTAGAGAAAATTTTTATAAAAATGTTCAGATTGTGAAGGGTTTTTTTTGTTGTTTTTTTCTTCCTCTGGATGGGATAACATTGTCCACAGCTGGTCTAATAAAGTTGTCCTAGCTCTCTAATTTGCTAAGAGGAGCTGCTTCCATCATGGTTGATCATCTCACAGTGTTGCTCTTGGTTTTGTTCCACTCACTCAGGAACTGATTCCCTCAGTCATTCCATACTTCTCTAGAGTCCAATCCTTTATGATTTCTTATAGATCAGTAATATGCCATAGTATTCATGTACAATAAATTGTTTAGCCATTCCCCAATTTATGATCAGCCTCTCAATTAACAATTCTTTGTCACTACCAAAAGAGCAGCTATGAATATTTTGCAATATGAGATTTTTCTTCTTTTTGATGATTTCCTCTGGATATAGGCCTAGAATTGGAATCGCTGGGTCAAAGGGAATGAACATTATTGCACTTTGGACATACTTTCATACTACTCTGAAGAATGGTTTGGAGCCATTTGCAACTCCGCCAGCTATGCAGTAATGTCCCAATCCTTCCACAACCTCTCCTAGATTGATCATTTCCCCTTTTTCTCATCTTTGCCAAGCTGAGAAGTATGAAATGATATGATGACTCATAGTTATTTTAATTTGCATTTCTCTATTCAATAATGATTTGGTACATTTGTCAATTTGATTTTATATATATATATGCTATGCATATATGTATATAAATATAAATATAAATATATATATATATATAGCTTTATTTTTTCACTTGAAAACTATCTATTCAAATACTTTGATCCTTTATTAGTTGGGGAATGACTTGTAACCTTATAAAATTGATGCAATTCTCTATATATTTTAGAAATGAGACCCTTATCAGAACTCCTAATTGTGGGGACCAGAGCCAAGATGGTGACAGGAGAAAAGCCTCTCCTAGGTTCTCCAAAATATTTCAAAAATCTTAACAATATGACTCTAACTAAATTTTTGAGAGACAGTACCCACGGAAAGATATAGTGAGGCAATTTTCCAGCCCATGTTAACCTGAAAAAATAGTGGAAAAACTCTGTTCCATGGGATTAGAGGGGTGGCCTGCCAGAGTGAAGAAACTTCAGCCTCCTGGGAACAGCCCCAGAGCATCTGGGAGCCATGGTTCCCTGCAGCAGAAGCAATTTCCTGAGATGTACCCCAGGGAGCATTGGACACAACTTGGAGGATCAGGAGGGAGACCTCTGCCAGAGCCAGCCTGAAGCCCAACCCCTTAGGATGTTTGCAGCTGTCAGCATGGTCAGCTCAGTTGCCGCAGTCTGCTTGCCCAGATCCAGGAAATGGAATCAGGAGCCAGAAAACCGGAGCCTCCAGCCTCCAGGCAACTACACCTTGAGTGTTCAGCCCACTTGAGGTAGAGGAGGGAGACTTCCAAGGTCTGTCCTCTGTCCCTGGAACAAGATTCTGGGGCTCTGACTACGTTCAGATCCTGTTCACAGTCTAGAAGCCCCTCCCATAGATCAGGAACCCCCAGCCCAGTCCCATGGCAGAGGGGTGTGCTTGTGGTCATTTTCAGAACAGGAGAGCAGTCAGAACCTCACATACTGAGGTCCTTGTGGGGGTTTGTCCCAATAATACTCAATAGCTCAGGAAGCACTCCAAAACCAGGCACAGGTTGGGGAAATGAGTAATCAGAGAAAACAGAGGAACTGGATCATTGACAAATACTTTGTCTATGATCCCAAGGAGGATCAAAATAATCTGAAGATGAGGAAGTACAAACTTCTGCATCTAAAGATTCCCCACAATAGAGAAGTTGGGCTCAGGTTATGACAGAGCTCAAAAAAAAAAGATTTTGAAAACAAGTAAAGGAAATAGAAGGAAAAATTGGGAAAAGAAATGAAAGAGATGTAGGAAATGAAAGTCCACATGAAAATGAAGTCCACAGCTTAGTCAAGGAGATCCAAAAAATGCTGAAGAAAATAAGATGTTAAAAAACAGTTTAGGTCAAATGAATAAAAAAGTGCAAAAAGTTATTGAGGAGAAGAATCCTTTAAAAAGCAGAATTGGCCAGAAGTAAAAGGAGGTAAGAGAGCTCTCTGAGGAAAACAAATCCTCCAGCCAAAGGAAGCTGATGACTTTGTGAGAAATCAAGACACAATACTTCAACACTCAAGGAATGAAAAATTAGAAGAAAATGTAAAACATCTTATTGAAGAAACAACTGATTTGTAAACTGGATTCAGCAAAGATAATTTAAAAATTATTGGTATACTTGTAAGTCATGATCAGGAAAAGAGCCTTGACATAATTTTTAAAGAATCCCTACAGGAAAATTGCCCTGATATCCTAGAAGCAGAAAGAAAAATAGAAACTGAGAGAATCCTCCAATCTCCCCTGGAAAGAGATCCAAAAATACCCAACCACCAGGAATATGATAGCCAGGTTCCAGAACTCACAAGTCAAAAAGAAAATATTACAAGCAGCCAGAAGGATGCAATTCAAACATTGTGGAGCTGCAGTCAGGATCACTCAGGAGCTAGCGGCAACTAAATTACGGGCTCTTAGGCTTAGAATATAATATTCTGGAAAGCAAAAGAGCTTGGACTGCAACCAAGAATCAACTACCCAGCAAAACTGAACATCCTCTTCCAGGGGATAGGATGGACTTTCATTGGAACAGGGGAATTTCAAATATTCCTGCTGAAATGACCAGAGCTCAACAGAAGTTTGACCTTCAAGTACAGGACTCAGGTGGAGCATAGAGCATGGAGGAAAAGGGTAAATTATGAGGGACTTAATGATGATGAACTGCATGTATTCCTGCATAGAAAAATGATTCAGGTAGAAGAAGCTTTTATAGATGAAGCACAGGAGAGAGCTAAATTTGAAGATATAATATATTGAAAATTCAAGTCAATGGCTAAAAGGGAATGTACTGGGAATAAGGGAAAGGAAAGGTGGAATAGGCTAAGATATTTCATATAAAAGACTTTTTTTTGCAATGAGATTTTTCAATGATATGGAAGGGGGGGAGGTGAGGTGGGATGAGGGAACCTTCACTCTTATCAGAAATGGCTCAGAGACGAAACAGCATACAACTCAATAGTGTATGGACATCTGGAGTAAGGAGGAGAGAAGGGGACAGGGGGAAGAGGGGGTGATGTGGGTGATAGAGGAGAGGGTAGATCATGGGAGAGAATAGTAAGATATAACATATTATCTTTTTCACCTTTTCAAGGTGCTGGGATTGGGTGGCCTGGTCGGGACCTCAGGGCTGGGTGCTTGCTGGGTTTCTGGGATGTTATGTGGGCTTGGGGACCTCTTGGCCCGGGCTGGTGCTTTGTCTTCTTTGCCACTTGGCTGACCTACAGCACATTTTGGAAGAGGATCAGGGTAAAGGTAGAGAGAGAATATATAGTATATGGTAGTGGGGAGGAATGGATGGAGGGAGTTACAGTCAGTGGACGCAACTGTAGAAAAGTATGGAGGTGGCTTCTGTGGTGGACTTATGAAGAAGAATGTGACACACCTGAGACAGAGCTGAAGGTATCAGAACACATACTGAAACACATTTTTTTCTCTTTCTTTTACTTTATTTCTCAGGACATTCTATATTTTTGTTGGGGAGGGAGTATTATGTTTGCTCTTGAACAAAAATATTTTAGCAAGGTATAAAGAATTGTGGATTTGGAACAGAGACCAAAGACTATTATCTTTAGGATATGATTTCTCTCTTATCATATTCAACTTGGATCAATGTATACCATGGAAATAATGTAAAGCCTAGGACTGCCTTCTGTGGGTGGGGGAGGAGGAAGCAAGATTGGGGAAAAGGTTGTGGAATTCAAAATAAATAAATTTAAAAAAACAACTCCTAGTTGTGAAGATTGTTTCCTAGATTTCTGTTTTCCTTCTAATTTTGGCAACATTGAATTTATTAGTGCAAAACCTTTTTAATCATTCATTTTGTTGTTTATAACATACTCTAATCCCCTTTCCATAGATCTGAATGATAGAGTATTTCTTGGTCTATTAATTTATCTGTGGTGTCACCCTCTATTTCTAAATCCTGTATTTTGGTATGGGGTGTGAGATGTGGATCTTTGCCTAGTTTTTGCTATACTATTTTCCAGGTTTCCCAACAATTTTTGTCAAATAGTTACTTCTTATCCTAGATGCTGCTGTCTTTGTGTTTATCAAGCAGTATATAGCAATCTACTCAGCAGAGTCATTTCTTTTGAATCTGTCCTAATCCACTCTTAACCAATACCAGGTAGCTGTGATAACTGCTACTTTATAGTATAGTTTTAGATATGGTAGAGCTAGGCTACCTTCCATTATCTTCTTTTTTTCCATCAATTCCCTTGCTATTCTTCACCTTTGGTTGCTCCAGATTATTTTTGTTACTATTTTTCCTTAGTAGAACAATTAATTATATGTACTACATATTTTATATATATATATATATGTATATGTATATACATATCAATGCATTCATTTAACTTAGAATACTCTAGATAATCAACACATATTTATCTTCATTCTTGTACCATGGCAGGTGTACATTTTTCATTTCATTTATAATAAAATTTAGTCTTAATATATATGAAAATTGCACATTGTTTTACTTGTTAGGGTCTTGTGAATATTTTACACTTTTTAATCAAAACTTCTTTTCATTCCCTATAAAAATGATTTTCAAAACTTTATTTGAGTTCCTTTGTCATTCTTAAAATTTTCTAGAATGTTAATAATTGAAAACTCACTGACTTTTAAGCTGACCTTCACAGTTATCATTTGAATTTTCATACTTTTTGGTTCTTTTGATAGTTCAGTGATTTTTTAAAGTTAATATGCATTGCAATACTCTCTCTTATGAACACTGTGATAATTGCTTTTTTGGTGATTTTTTTTCAAGTCCTATGTATGGATAGCATAAAAATTTATTTCCTTCTAGTTTTTCATTTTGAATTATAACTTAAATTCCTGTGATTTTTCACTTTTTAAAACACTTATTTGATCTTTCACCCAGTATTAACTTTTGGTTGAATTTCAATAAAATATTATTTATCCATCTGAGAATATCTTTCTAAATGCTGTATTTCTTCCTTTACTATCAATGCTTTGTTCTTATAGTTGCTTCAGGTTCTCTGCCATTTCATAAAATGTAACACTTATCTGAATCAGAACCTTTTCACGTTGCTCATTTTCTCGTTGATTTGGACTTCTCTTTTGGGTACTTTGAGGACAAAAAGCTCTGCCAGAATATGTATTAGTGTGTGTGTGTGTGTGTGTGTGTGTGTGTGTGTGTGTGTGTGTGTGTATCATCTATTGTCCCCTTAAACAATGCTACAATCAGAGATTTAACCCAACTATGTCAGTATGTGTTGAGATGAGGACTTATTATGGCTGCATCGAAAGATGAAGGCAGGAATACTGTATGCAGTTCACATAAACAGACATGCAACTCTAAGCTTGAGTTATCCAGTACTAAAGATAAGAGTATTTATAAAGATGGCAAAAATGTATTTAGTTCTATAAGTACTTTCTATAAGTACTTTGCATGACTTACCTGATCCAATCCTTATCTGAAATACAGCAAGATATAGTAGAGAGTACACGATTTGGAGTTAAAGGATCTGTATTCAAATCATATACTTATTATTGCCTATATGACCAGCAAGGTAAAATATAAAGGATATTGGATAACTTCTGGGCTACCAAGAAGTCAACATGAAACTAGCTTTTCTGTATATACAGTTAAATGAAGCCTCTACAAAAGCCTCTGTTAAAGCTACAAATCCCACCAAAAAAGGATTGAAACAAATTTTCAACTGAAAACATCATGGAGGATCTTCAGTGAAGGGCTGTGTCTTGGGGAGAAAAGAGAAAGTAAAGCCTAGTTAGTCAGAAGAGCAGAAAAGTCTGCAAAAGGGCTTCAAGAAACATTGCTTTCCAGGTCTCTAAAGTTAGATAGTAGTCCAGTTCCTAATATCTAGATAGCAGAGCAGCAGGGTAGGTCCTAATCCCAGATGAAGTCTAAACCTTGGGAACACTGCAACAATAGACAGAAGTAGGTTAGAAACAAATCATTGCATAGACAGATTCTGGGTATAAAGGAGGAAACAAACCTCTATATAGGCAACTCTTGAGCTGCATAGGAAACACTTTGGCAAGCAATAAGCCAGGAATCAGATTCCAGCCCCAGCACAAAAGGTTCAAGACTATATTTCCTATATCCTTGAAGAGGACAGAGCCAACAATCAAAATGAGTAAAAAATAAATCAGAGTACTAACTGTAGAAAGCTACTATTCAGATGGAGATAATAAAAATGCCATTTCAGAAAAAGAAAGCAGTGAAAAATTATCTACATGGGATGGGAGGTCTCAAAGGAGTTTACAAATTGGACACAAGTCCAAAGCTTCATAGAAAAGCTAAAAAAAGGGAGGAGCAGAGCCAAAATGGCAAAGGATGGAAGGAAGTAAGAGGCATGAAATGCCATGAACTCTCCCTCAAACAATTTCAAATGCCTTAAAATTCGAGAGTGGAAGAACCCACCGGAAAAAAAAGTGAAACAGTTTTCCCACCCAAGACAATTTGGAGTTTATGAAAGAATGGTTTATTCCACTGGAGTTGTAATGGGCTGCAACACAGCCTGGGTCTCACTAGAGCAAATTAGCTCCAGTCATCCAGCAACAACCAGCAAGGTGCCTGAGTTCCTGGGGATGCTTGGGTCTGTGGCAGTGGGGGCTGATACAAACCTTTCAGCCCCAGGGATTTCCAAGGACAACTTGGAAGATCAGAGAGAAAACTCTGCTGTACTAGGGTGAGTGGAGGGTTTGGACCAGTGTAGTCCTCGGGGCAGCCCTGGTCCTGGAACCTGTAAGGACCCCCTCCCCCACAGCAGCTCATTCCAGGGACAGTAAGGGAAGTGTGTGATGTTTCTCTGCTTTTACTGTGTCAGGACTCTGTTGCTTTGCTCATACTCAGGTTCAGGTCACAGTCTGGGGTCCAGTCACAGGAAAATGAGTTTTATTGCCATAGCAGTGCAGGGACCTACCTCATAGTTTCAGGACAGGGGGAATGTTTATAGTCATTCCCAGACCTGAACACATTCCAGGAGTGTAGTCAAAGCCTCCCATAAGACCTGGAAAGAATTGAATTCCTGGGGGGGGGGTATCCCCCAAACCCTCAAAAGCTTGGGAAAGTGCATTCTCAACCCTGGAACCAGAGTTTAACCTTAACAAAAGTTAAAATCATTTCATGTGTTTGGGAAATGAGCAAACAACAAAAGAAAAAGAATCTGACCATAGACAATTATTTTGGTCCCATGAAGGATCAAAACACACATTCATAAGGTGGCAAAATCAAAGCATCTGTGTCCAAAGACTCCAAGAAAAATGTGAATTGGTCTCATGCTATGAATGAGCTCAAGAAAGATTTTGAAAAACAAGTAAGGGAGGTAGATGAAAAATTGGGAAGATAAATGAGAACAATGCTGGAAATTCATAAAAACCAAGTTAAAAGTTTGGTGAAAAAGATACAAAAAATACTGAAGAAAATTACATCTTAAAAACCAGTTTAGGTCAAATGGAAAAAAGCAGTCCAAAAGGCCAATGCCTTAAAAAGCAAAATTGGCCAGATGGAAATGAGATACAAAAGTTCTATGAAGAAGATAATACCTTCAAATAAAGAATGGAGCTAAGGGAAGCTGATGGCTTTGTGAGAAATCAAGAAACAATAAAACAAAAAAAATAATGAAAAAGTAGAAGAAAATGTGAAGTATCTTATTTGAAAACCACCTGACTTGGAAAAGAGATGCAGAAGTGAAAATTTAAAAATTATTGGGTTCATTTTTCAAGAAATTCTCCATGAAAATTATGCTGATATCCTAGAAGTAGATGGTAAAATAGAAATTGAATGAATTAACTGATTATTTCCTTAAAGAGATCCCAAAATAAAAACTCCCAAGAATATTATAGTCAAATTCCAGAATCTCAAGTCATGATTACATAGGAAATAGAAACTTCTGCATTAAGGGCTCATAGTCCTTGGACTGTAATATTCCAGATGGAAAAGAGGCTTGGATTACAATTAGAATCACCTATCTGGAAAACTGAAAATTCTCTTTCAGGTTAAAAGACGGATATTTAATGTAATAGGGTACTTTCAAGCTTTCCTATTAAACAGATCAGAGCTAAAAAGAAAGTGATCTCCAAGCACAGGACTAAGTTAAACCATAGAGAGAGTGAATGGGAAGGAAAAATTATGAGGGATTTAATGATGTTTAACTGCTTGCATTCCTGCATGAGAAGATGATAATGATAACCCATATGAATCTTCTCATTTATTAAAGCAATTAGAAGGAGCATATACAGACAAGGCACAGGAGAGAGCTGAATATAAAATTATAATATATTATAGAGTTGTAATTAATACCTATTCATGATATCTTCTAGAATGATAATACTTCATCACATTCATATACTAGTTTGTTCAGTCATTCCTCAACTGCTAGACATCCTCTCAGTTTCCAATTTTTGCCAGTCCATAAAGACCTATTATAAATATTTATGTTGGATCAAAGGGTATTCATAATATTATTTGATGGATTTTTCTTAAATAATAGTGTTTGTGAAAATATTTACTCAGTTCCTCTAGAAGAATGAAGGTGTTATATACACATCAGAGTCTTCTCATGAATGGAAATATGATTCTTACTTACTTGGAGATTATATGGAGGAGAAATCCTTGGCTAAGTTTCTAGACAGCTCAAAGTGAGTGGCAATATGAACTTATTTTCTTTGATATATGATGAGGCAATTTTTTCCTGTAGTCTTGAAATTTTTGATACTAATTTTACTTATAGTCAGAAACAGTATGAACTACAAATATTTGGCATGAAATGATCTCTTGGGCCTAGAACTCAGTTCTTTCTAGTTGTTTTGAGGGAAGTAAAAAACCCTGGGAATTCTAGTTTTTGTTCTCTCTTATTTAGTCAATGATTTTGGGGTAGAGAAACTGGTACATTATTGTTTTTGTTTTGCATTTTTGTTTTAGTTTTTCTTTTCATCCTATAATATAGAATATATGAACAGTTTTGTCTATAAAGTCATTTAAGTGTTATAAGTTTTCTATCAGAAGATAAAGATTTTACCATAAGGGATGGGTTATGATAGAATTGATATTTTGACCCTCATCCCCTTGAAACTTAGATTACTTTTTTTTCCCTAAAAGTTATCACCATCATCACTGAGATTTGATTGTCTCAGGGGAATAAAAATTTCAGGACATCACATATTTGAAGATAAAGTATTCTCAAGGATTTCCAGGTACCTTCTGGTGCCTGTCTGACAGATGATGGACAACCCATAGAGGTTAGAATTTCCCTCAGCTGAATAACCTTGGAATGTTTTTCTTCTACAAAAGTTGAGCAATTCTCCTTTTTCCTTTGTTCAGGAACATGTCGGTGTCTTTTTTCAATACAGTATTGAAGAAAAATCACCAAGGGATTGACCTGATGTGTGTCTAACTTGGAAAAATATCTACAAAACGTGAATACAATCTAAGAATAAATAGAGAAATAGCAGATAATAATGTGTGGTTATAGTCTGCTTTTCTCTGTCTTGACCAGACAGAAAATACTCTATTCAACTTTGGGTGCCATCTTTTAGAAAGGGTATTGACAATTTGGAAGATATATGGATGAGAATATCTATGAGGATGATGAACTCCAAATTATACCATAGTAAAATAATGATATTGGAGATGTTAACTTAAGGTAATAAAAACATTACAGAAACATGATGGTTACCTTCAAGTATTTAAAGAGCTTTCATATACAGAAGAGGGACAAGACTTGTTCTAATTGTCCACAGAAAATCTATAAAGAAATAGGTATAAGTTGTGAAGAGACAATTTTACCCTGATACAATGAAAAAAATGCAGCCCTAAACTTCTAGAAATTAGAACTATCCTAGAATATATTTAACTATTACTGGAATTTTTCAGATGGAAGATGGATGGCTACTTTTCAGTGATATTGTAGAAGGATTAGAATAGATTGAGCTCTGCTTATTTTAGATCTTCTGCCCTCTAATCAAGTAAGCCATATCCTACTCAATTTTTATAAGTAAAACTCCTGTCTCATTTATCCCCAAATTTTACTCAAATATCATTTCTGGATATCCTATGTCTGTTATTAACCCTTGTTCTGATACCATTCATATTCATTAGTACAGTCCTGCTAATGGTCAATTCAAATTAAGTGAAATGGAGAGTTATTCATTGTTCTGGCAATATCCTCCTACTTCCCCTATGTCTCTTCCTTTCAATCAGAAACAATAACTCTGATGACAGGTAAGAAGATATTCCAGAGTCCCAAATCCTTCACTTTTGGACTCATAATATAATCATCCCTAGAGAGTCTTTCAAATTTTCTTCTAGTGGCATATCATTTTTTCCCATACATGAATCATCAGAAGTGGGTGGTAGTTGTCAGTCTTGACAAGTCTCAGGAGACTATATCACATCCTAAACGCACACCCTGGGAAGGTAGCAGGAATCTCTCCCTGTTTTTCCATGTCAGATTGACATACGGTTACCTCTGTACCTCTTGGCAGGGAGTCACCTACCGACATAATATGTCTTCTTTCCAGAGATATAACAGATGTCTGTGTTCTTGGTAGCATCTGTAGATCCAATTTATTCATTCACGTTTCTTTAGAAGCTGTTTACTCCTTAGAGGGTCTGTATCTATTCTCTCTAGAACTTTAAACATATTCTATAACTCTAGATGCTTGCTCAAAAGTAGCTCTTCTCCCCTTCCTTTTTGTCACATTTTCCACAGGTTTCACATTTCACCCTCCCTGATATGTTTGCTAAGTGAGCAGAAAACAATTTCCTCAACCCTTTCATCTTAATGTCCAAGAAATAGTCAGTTTGGATTTATTTGCACAGAAAATTCATTGTCAGTGTTAGAAAGACTAATATGGCATACTGTCCCAGTTTACTAGAATAAGTCCCTTCCCCTCTACACCTGCTGTTGTTGATACTGTACATTGTGGATGAATGACCTTTAGTCTCATGGACTCAGGAGCACTTTTTAACCCTTTACCTGACTTTTCCCTTAAATATAATATTACCAATTTCCTACTGTTTTTTCTAATCTAAAAACCCAGGTAGTCTTGTATATTTACAAGATCAAGTATATCCCATTCCTTCTAGGTTAAGCTCTTCATTCAAAATAAAAATTAAATATGTATAATGAATTTAAAAAGTACTAAATAAGGTTTGCATTTCCATACATATAGCAGACGAAAAAAAGAGATATCTGTATAGGAAACTGAGATTATCTATCATATATAGCTTACTTTTAAATATATATATATATATATATATATATATATATATATATATATATATATATAATAAATTCAGCATGTTATTTTAAAAGCCATCCCGATTATTGATAATTTTTACAGACTTTTTGTTCTGTTTAAAACCCTCTTTTCTTTTTTTCATTCTTTAGTTACCATATCCCTTGATTGACTTGCTTCCCTCATTCACCCCCCCAAAAAAAGAAAAAGTGTTTGTTTTAAACAAATATGCAATGCCAAGCAAAACAAAATCATATGTTACATACTGCATCTTGAGGTCATCACCTCTCTGTCAAGAAGCAGTTAAGCAGTACATTCTTTGTTATTGATCCTCTGCAATCATGTCACCCAACACCTATTACACAGATGAAAAAGTTTAGGCCGAAAAAGATTAAGTGATTTTCTTAAGGTCATGTAGTTTTACAGTAAAGTATTCACTATTTGAACACAAGTCTCCTGATTCCAAAAACAATGCTCCAAGTAGTAGATCTCTTTAAGCCTCTAACTGTTAGAGTGTCAGATATAACCAGACATCTTTAAGAAGTTATTTAGGAAAAACTCCAAGTTTTCTCATCTCCTATGACTTGTATACTCTCTTCATTTGTTTATTCACAGAGTTGTCAAAAATTAAGAATCCAGGACATTATGGGCATGAGTTGGAATTGACAAAAGCACAGAATGGGGAAGACAGAGTGGATCTACCCTTTCCTGACATGAGCCCTTTTGGTCAACAATAGAAGAATGGAGGTGGCTGATTCAAATGAATCAAAACTGTAGCATCTACAATCTCTTAGTCTCTCATCTTGGCTTCTAATTTTGAAGTAATTTTTGAATTGTTCCCTTATATCTTCCTGTTTCAGGATCTTAGTCATAACTTGATAGCAGTGACATGATTGTACCTAATTTCCTTTATATCATCCTGTGGTTAGACACTTAATAGTTGGAAGAACAATAGTAGTTTCAGTTCAACTGTATGGTAAAGTTCATGATAGGAACTAGTGTAAGATTAAAGGTAGATAAGTAAGTTTAGGGATACATATATATATATATATATATATATATATATATATATATATATATGTATGTATGTATGTATGTATGGAGGATCTTGAATGCTAGAGAAGTTTGGATTTTGTCCTGTAGGCAATGGAGAGTCACTGAAGGATTTTGAAAAGGCTTGTGAAACTTAGATCTGTGCTTTAGGGATATAACTTTGGTCATCATTTATAGGTTTCAATGGAGTGGGGAGATCAAAAGTTAATTAACAGGCTAGGTGACTAATGTAATCATCCAGGGGAGAAATACTAATATAGGGTGATTCCAGTGGGAAGGGCAAAGCCTGAATGAATTGGAGGAGAAATATTGAAATAGAGATAGGTAACTGGATTTGGTGGCTGATAAAGGGAGCTAGAATTATATGTTTACTTTATTCTACTACCATGTAGTTTCTTATGGTCAGGATCAGAGGGTAATCTTGCTCTTCATTTTATCCCCAGAACACAACACAATACTGTCTGATGCATACACTTATTAAGGTTCTGGCCTATGCATTATTCATCTCTGACTTGTCCCCTCATTCCCCAATATAGGAGTTAAAAAACCAATGCAATAGGGTGATCTGCATCAGGGTCTATTATCAGAACATAGTTCTATTCTGCCTGACAGCCTTTTTTTCTAGTCACTTTTCCATCTGGGCAAGACATTATGCTCTGGAGTACTTATTCCTTTCAACATCAGAACTGTTACATTGGGATCTATTAGATCATTAGATCTATTAGAGCTGTCTTGATTTGCAGACTACTGTTTCACTTAATTTATTACTCTCAGCCTTTTCTTGCCAGACCCTTGCCACTATATTATTAATATTCTCCTTTCAAATTCAAAATTACCATTATTCCTGGAAAGTTTGTACTAATATGTTAATGCTATTGACTCATTATCATGGTATCTTTCCAAACCAAAGTATCACTCCCTGACTACTACTACTCTTTTGTATTTGTTGTCTTAAATTAGTCAGTATCAGTCAATAAATAATTATTCAGGAGTTACTATGTGCCAGAGACTGGTAGGGATACAAAGATAGGTAAAAGATAACCCTCACACTCATGGAGTTCAAAATCTAATGGGCATGTAGCTAACTGTACAAATAATCTACAACTTCCTAGAAAGCATGGATTCCCAAGGATTTTAGTATTTGTTTTTCAGCAATTTACCCAATGTTTGGCCCCTTGTAGGCTTTTAAGGTCTTGTAGGCTTTTAAGGTATTATCATCTTATTGATTTTGACTTAAAATAGAATTTGATCCATAAACCTAATTACCACTTAAAATATTGTTACAATTGATGATTTAATTATAAACTCCAAACAACTAGAATATAGAAAGGAAATTTTGGAATATAATACATTTGCAAATAGGTGAGAGTCAAAATTCATAGTCAATAGCCTCATTAATATATATATATTTTGGAGAGTAGTCCACTAATGATGTTACATTAATGATATAACAGTGTTTCTTCATATGATCATTCTGAGAGAGTGGTAAAACATTAAAATATAAATTAGACGACCCATAGCATTGGACTGGCTTTGGAAACTGGGACTTCACATTTCTAAAGCAAATCTACTAGTGAAGTGTCAACATTTTTAAATGAAACTTTCACTCCATTCTCCCCCACCCCCCACTTTACATATACTGATATATATGTCTACCTTCCAATTATTAGTTCCTTAACTATATTGTATTTATACTTAGCAATATGTATATGTTATCTCTTTTAATAGAATATATTCTTTCTTGATAAGAACTATTCCACTTCTTTTTTGAAGGAGGAGTAATATGCAGCATGTACTATAATACCTAGACTGTGATCATTATTTAATGTATATTTCTGACTGATTGAATTGTGAATTAATCATGGAATTTTAAAGTCACTTTAAATATGAAAATTCAAAGAAATCCATCAAAACTATGTTTTTCTCCAACTATGACCAGAGTACCATTGATGCAGACCTTTTATTTCCAAATTTTTTTTAAATTTATTTTTATTAAAGATATTGAGTTTTACAATTCCCCACCCCCCCATCTTACTTCCCTGCCACCACTCCCCCACAGAAAGCAATCTGTCAGTCTTTACTTTGTTTCCATGTTGTACATTGATTCAAGCTGAGTGTGATGAGAGAGAAATCATATCTTTAAAGAAGAGACAAGAAGTCTAAGAGGTAACAAGATCAGACAATAAGATATATGTTTTTTTCTAAATTAAAGGGAATAGTCCTTGCATTTTGTTCAAACTCCACAGCTCCTTATGTGGATACAGATGGCACTCTCCTTTGCAGACAGCCCAAAACTGTTCCTGATTGTTGCATTGTTGGAATGAGTGGGTCCTTCAAGGTTGATAATCACTCCCATGTTGCTGTTAGGGTATACAGTGTTTTTGTGATTCTGCTCATCACACTCAGCATCAGTTCATGCAAATCTTTCCAGGCTTCCCTGAAATCCCATCCCTCCTGGTTTCTAATAGAACAATAGTGTTCCATGATGAAAAGACCAGAGCTAAATAGAAAATTTGGACATCTAACAGGAGGTTCAAGAGACACATGAAAAGGTTAAAAGGGGGGGGCGGTAAAAGGAAAAAAAAACGCTATCCAATAAGTTGAAACTGCCTGTATCCCATCATGGCGAAAAAGATTCTCATAAATCTTGAGAATTGTAATTCTAACAGAGATAATATACCTAGCCAGATATGATGGACATTCATGATCTATCCATGAGACTGCTATCTAATGGGATGTAACTGGTTTTAACCCCACTTGGGAGAAAGACTCTAATATCTATCAAGAATTTTAACTCTATTAGATAGAATGTACTTAACTAGAAGTGACAGATACTGAGAATTTTCTATGACTCAGATAGAATGATCTAAGAAAATAACACTACCTCCTTAAAACGGGGGACAGGAAAGAGATGGGAGGAGGGAGGGGATTGAATGGGGTAAATCTCATTACACTAAGAGGTACAAAATACCTATGGTAATAGAGGGGAAGAAGGGAGCAGAGGAGAAAAACCTGAATTTTCTTCTCATCAGACTTGGCTTAAAGTCAACCTACACGTACTCAGTTAACTTACAAAACATCTAACCTTTGAAGCATTAAAAGGGGGAAAAGGGAGGGGGGATGGAGAAAAGGAAGGGGAGTGGAGAAAAAAGTGGAACTAACAAAAGGAAGGGAATGGAAAAGGGAAAAAGGGAAAGGGGAAAGAAAGGGGAGGGCGTGATATAGGAGGGCAAACACTGAAGGGGGTGGTATTCAGAAACAAAATACTGGGGAATATGGATAAAGTGGGCAAAGGGGGAAAATACAAACAGAGGGAAGATAGCATGGAGGGCAATAAAGAATTAGTAATCATAACTTTGAATGTGAATGGGATGAACTCTCCCTTAAAATGTAAGCAAATAGCAGAGTGGATTAAAAACCAGAATTCTACAATATGCTGCTTACAAGAAACTCATTTGAAGCAGAGAGATACATATAGAGTAAAGGTAAAAGGTTGGAGCAAAACATATTTTGCTTCATCTGAAGAAAAAAAAAGCAGGCGGACCAAGTTTATTTTTTAAGTAAATAAAAAAAAGATATTGGAAACTTTTTGTTTCAAGGAATAAGAGAGTCTACATTCTTTGGCTCTCCTATCAAAACTCACCTGTAAAGGCACAAATAAAAAAGAGTACTCGCTGGGCAAGAGCTATCTTTCCTTTCTTTATTGGAAGACATACATTTCCTTAGACCTCTTCCACTCATTCATGCATCATTGCAATCAGACTTGATAAACAGTGATATCTCTTTTCTTCTATGCCCCAGGGACAGGTCCATGGGAATTGGGGAGAGGTTCGCATTGGAATCATCTCTCATTGTTTATTTTGAGTTATGTGAAAGTAGGTCAATTCTTAAGAGAAACTGCAACATCTTACCTGCAATGTTTAGACATTAAATGTGGATAACAGAAGTTCTATCTTCATATCATTCATGACCAATCAAAAGGTTCTATGCTGCTATCAGGCCTTGCTTTTTTATTTTTCTTTATATTCACCAAAATGAGGAAAGGAAGCTTCAGAATAACCATTCTGCCAAGCAACATCTACCAATGAGATGAACTTGTGAATATTACTTTTAGAACCCTAGTGTCTGAGAGCCAGAAGAGATCTCAATGGATATCTGCCTGAACCTAAACAGAAAGCTTCTCTATAACATCAGGTTTTTATCCAACCTCTAGTTGCATACCTCCAGTGACAAGGAATATAGTGCTGGGGGCAGACCATTTTGTTTCTGGAGAATTCTAATTGTGAGGGAAAATGTTTCTCACTTCAAGTCAATACATTCTTGCCTGTAACCTTTCTCCCATTGCTCCTAGTTTTTCTTTTTGGTATCAAGCCCACATCAAATCTTTCTGTGGTAGATTTTGTGTGAGAGTGAGACTGCTAAAGCCAGATACTATTTACAAAGCTGATAGCAGCCTTAAAAAACTTCCTGAAGTATATTCCTTTCAGAGCAGATAAGCTTTCTCAATCTAAAGTTATATGTCAAAGAGATTTCGGCCTCTTTATATTTCTTATTGTATAGTATGTACATAACCTGAGTCATTTTGATGTAAGCCAACCCACTCACCCAGAATATGGGTATTTAAATGAAAGATAATGTTCCCATAAAATGAAAACTCCATCTCATTTTAAGAGTCATCATTATTACATTTCTTCCCCATAAGAAAAAGACTTTCAGAAACCTTTTGTTTTTATAATCAACAAACATGAATGTCCCCTGAGGACTATACAACTTAGAGTGAAATATTTTCTCCCATATCAAATTTTTCAAAAACCCTTTATTTAGATGTTCCTTTACTAATTTTCCATTCTAAATTGTATTTTTCTTATCTGTGCACTTATCAGATCTGAACAATAGAATGACATCTCTTTGAAGGCTTGTATTGTGTCCTTTTAAATTTTTTTGTATCCCCATACCTCACATTGTTCCTTGCATGTAGATATAAAACAAACATTTGTTGAATAAAATTAATTAACCTTCCACAGAGATCTAATGCTCTGCTTATTAAGAATGAAGTGGTCAATAAAACATGACCATGGTGGAACAGATGGTGAAATATTCCTTCTTTTTTGATAGAGAGAAAGGAAACTAGAAGTGCAGAATCTTGCAAATATTGTCAAATTTGGTTGATGTGTTGCCTCATTTTCTTGATTTTTTTTCTCCTCTTTGTTTTAAGACAAATAATTTTTTTGGTAATGTTTAGGGTAAATTTTATGAGGTAAATAACTAAGATGTTAAAGCAAATGATATAAATAAAACATCATGATAGTACTAGGGATAATAAAAGCCCCTTCAAAGTTGAATTCTTTGCTCATGCTATTCTGACAAAACAAGGAGACACTAGCCAAGGTGATGGATAGCAGGCACTCCATGTTAGAGGATTACTAACAAAACTGTGAAAACCTGGAAAGAAGTCTGAAGTGCACATTATTGGAATCTGGCAGTCTAATAGGGTTAGCATCCAAGCCTAGGTATTACAACTCTTCTTATGGATCTAAGATACAGATGAAGTGGCATTGCCAAACTTAAAAATTATGTGATCAATTTGACACAGAGGACAGCAGAGTGAATGGTACTTCATATTTTTATAAAATAAGAAGGCAAGATATACTAGAGAACATTTAGAAATAACAATACTTCCTTGGAAATGCTTTAGGGTAAAAGGCACTTACTACTAAATCAGACAATTTATGAGTATCATGAAATAGACAAAAGATATGAAATAATTTGATAAAGAACATTATCTAATAAAGTTATTTCCTTACTTTACTCAAATGGCTTCCTGTTGCCTTTAGGATCAAAGGCAAGTTTATCTGGGTGATTTTAAAGCCCTTCAAAACATAGACCCAATTTACCATCCCAATCTATTTATTCCCCTTCTCCAAACCTAAAATCTAGATATTTGTACTTCTTTTTATTCATACCTGTCACTCAATCCTTGTTATTTCTTTATACTGCTCCTACCATCAAATCCATGTACTTCGATTGCCCCTCAAAAAAAAATCCTTTCTTTCTTTCAAAACTCTTTCATATATCATTTATTTTAAGGCTTTCCTAATCCCTCTAGCTTCTTGTGCTTGAATAAATTACATTGATAAAATTCTGTTAAGGAAGGTTATATTTCATTTCATTTTTGTAACCCAAGTGACTAACCCAGGACTTGGAATATGGTAGGCACTAAATAGATGTCCACCCAGGAATTGATTACACACTGGTACTACAGTGTAATAAGATTAGGTTTGTTGGTTTTGAGGTCACTGACAGTCTCTCCATAAGTGATGCTATGGCATATAGAATCTATTCATGGAAACAATTTTTATTTAGTCCTACTGGTCTTGATGTCATCATGATAATCTCCCCTTTTCTTTTCTCTTTGTTTTTGCAAGGCAAATGGGGTTAAGTGGCTTGCCCAAGGCCACACAGCTAAGTAATTATTAAGTGACTGAGACCAGATTTGAACCCAGGTACTCCTGACTCCAGGGCCAGGGCTTTATCCCCTGCGCCACCTAGCCACCCCAATAATCTCCCTTTAAGGAAAGCTGTAAACTTAAAGAATATACTCAGGAAAAGTTGCTAACAATATCTTTGAAGATTAGTACTGGTTTGTGCCCCAAGTAATATTTTGTTTAGAATCAGCTTTTTTTCTTCCTGATAATAACACTTCCAAATTATATTTTGCTTCATTACTCATATGTAAATCATCCTGCTCCCAAAAATCAGAGTATTAGAACCACATTCTCAGAAAGGAACTTTGGGAGCACAAGCTCCCTTCTAGCAGGATAACACTTTCCTGACTAAGCAAGCCTTTCCTGCTGAATGGACACATTTCTGTTAGTGTGCAGACTTGAAGTGTGTTTTGGGTCCCCTTTTCTATCTCCCTTTCCCCCTCTTCCTCATTTGCCAAACTGGCATAAGATATCTATATATCTATCTATCTATCTATCTATATATATATATAATAACAAAATTTTAAGCAGATGTAAATTATTACATTCAAATTATTTTTTCTGATATTATCAAATTCAAGTTATGCAACATATTATAGAATGACAATTGTAGGATAATTGTAAGAAGTGGCAATTTCTAAGTCCAGTTTAGATGACAGCTAGGTGGAGTAATGGATAGAACATTAGATTTGGAGTCAGGGAGTCCTGAGTTCAAGGTTAATCTCAGACACTTAGTAGCTATGACTCACTTAACCACTGTTTGCCTCAGTTTCATTATCTGTTAAGTAAATGCTTTTTATCACCAAGCCACTAAGGGTGTGGTGAGGAAAAATGAGATATTATTCATTAAGCACTTTGCAAACCTTAACATGCAATATAAATTCTATTCATTATAATTATTTTTAATAATCTTATTTATTTTTCCAACTACATGCTTAGTTTTCAACAGTCACTTTTTCATAAGGTTTTGAGTTCCATAATTTTCTCCTTCCCTCCCTTCCTTCTCCCTGAATATGTTATATATGTGTAACGATGTCAAACATAATTCCATATTAATCATGTTATTAAAAAAGAATCAGAACAAAAAGAGAAAGCTTTAGAGGAAAAAATAAAACATAAAAAATTTTTAAAATTGAAAATAGTATGCTTTGGGTCTCCATTTTGACTGAGCTACCCCAGTGACAGGAGCCCAGCAGGCAGGCGCAGCTTCTCCCCCTTCCCCTTCCCCTCCCCCTTCCCTATTCCTTTCGCTGCCCCACGCACCCCGTATTCCAATTGCCCCGAACCTGCCACGGCCCAGATACAGGAGGCTGAAAACCCCTTGGAGGAGACGGGAGAGTAGAAGCAGGACACTGAGGGGAAGGAGGGTATTATTCTACCTGAGAGAGCTGAGGAGGCAAAACTAAAGGCCAAATACCCAAGCCTGGGACAAAAGCCGGGGGGCTCAGACTTCCTCATGAAGAGACTCCAGAAGGGGCAAAAGTCTTTGACTCAGGAGACTACAACATGGCCAAAGGCACAATGAAGAACAAACAGCTGCCAAGTGCAGGACCAGATAAGAGCTTGTTGACAGGCGATCACATTCCTACACCACAGAACCTGCCCCAGAGAAAGTCCTCCCTCGTCACCAGCAAATTTGTGGGTGGCCAAGTTGAATGATGCTTCCCGGGGTTCCTGAAAGATCCTGAGATGCTGCCCCCTAGTACCTGTGCTGGCTCCTGTCCCTCCTTGCCTTAGTGCCTAGGGTGTCAGGAGGTGGCCTGGGTGCAGGCCAGAGAGGCAGAAGCCTCTGCCTGACGGTATCCCAGCACATGGCGCCCTTTGGGTTGAACACTAAGACCTTGAATCTTTTTTTGTAAGTTTTATTTTTCCAAACATCTGGGAAAAATCTCTATGAAATCCTGGCGTGGGGTTGAGAGGGCGGATTGGGTGGGGGGAAATGGGGTAATATGAATTGGGACTTGGAGCAAAAAAAAATTTCTGTAGCCCCTGGTTGGTCAAGGCTGAATTGTGGGACTGCTATAGGGAAAAGGGACTGAAGATTAAAGGATTGGTCCAATTCCACAGAAAAATACCTTATGGCCTGGGATTCATCCAGTGATTTAGTGCCAGGTAAATGGGACTGTCCATACAGACCAAATGCTGCAAAGGCAGCTCCCTTGCCTCTATAAAACAGGCTGGGAAACTTAACTCTGTACCTAACTGTTTTTTGAGGATTGCTAGCCCTTTAAAGTAGAGCTTATTTGGGAACTGGGCCTGTGAGTCTGGGGAGGCATCAATGTGCAGGAGCCCCAAAGAGTCTAGGGAACTTTTTCAGTATTTGAAATTTAAAAAACACCCATAACACACCCCCCAAAAGAAAATAGTATGCTTTGGTCTGCATTCTGACTTCATAATTCCTTTTCTGGATGTGGATGGTATTTCCCGTCACTGTGGACCAATCAGGGACATCAGGGAAAACAAAGCTAATGAATTCAGATGCTGAGAATAAAGTATAAGACCATGAGAATCAATTCAATGAAAAGATTTATTGGCAAATAAGGAAGAGGGGGAAAGGGAGATAGAAAAGAGAATCCTTTGATCTTTGCTCTGCTAAGAAGAGATAGATCTTTCAAAGCTGATTATCACACAATATTGTTGTTAATATGTAAGATGTTCTGGTGTGGCTAGGTGGTGCAGTGGATAGAGCACCGGCCCTAAAGTCAGGAGTACCTGAGTTCAAATACAGCCTCAGACACTTAATAATTACCTAGCTGTTTGGCCTTGGGCAATCCACTTAACCCCATTGCCCTGCAAAAACCTAAAAAAATGTATTATGTTCTTCCAGTTCTGCTCACTTCACTCAGCAACAATTTATATAAGTCTTTCCAGGATTTTCTGAAATCCACCAGCTCATAATTTCTTTCAGAACAATGGTGCTGCACCACATTCATATATCATAATTTGTTTAGCCATTCCTCAATTGATGAGCATCCCTTCAATTTCTAGATCCTTAGCACCACAAAAAGAGCTGCTATAAATATTGTAGTACATGTGGATTTCTGCCTCCCCCCACTCTTTCATGAGTTCTTGGGATACAGATACCTTGTAATGTTAATGCTGGATGAAAGAGTATGCACAATCTTATTTCCCTTGGGGCATAGTTCCAAATTTGCTAACCATCATTAATAAGTAAAATACTGTAAAAATTGAATACTCTTAATTTTAATGAAGGAACACCTGGAGAAATTTAAGACTGAAAATGTATACAGCATAAATTCAGAGATGCTACCTAAAAATGAAATGTGAGATGCAAATGATGCTAGTGTTGTAAATGATTATTGAAGAGGATATGAGCTGAAGAGGGGATGTGTTTCCCACCACCCAAACACATGCCTTTAATTGATTTCGTTAAAGGATTTGGTTGCAAATGATGAAGTTTTAATGTGGTAATAAGCAGTTAAACTAACTGTAAAATTGTATTCTCACCCAGTGAACTTTTTGCATAGCATGAACACCTCTCTTACTTAGAAGGGAACTATTCAATTGGCTCAGCAAACAAATTATCCATGCTGTCTGTGTGTGTGTGTGTGTGTGTGTGTGTGTGTGTGTGTGTGTGTGTTAAATAGATAAGTCTTGGAAAATTTGAGCCAAGAAAAAAAGCTCTTTGTGGAAAAGATGTCTATGAAATGGAGTGGCATTTTTCTCTCCTTCTCCATCATATATTACATGTGGGGCAATTGGATCAGAAGCAGTCAACATATCCAGAATTTAGGGCAGTTCTTTGGTTTGAAAAAGTTTGAGACCTAATTAGATGAGCAGAGGCTGATCCTCCAGACAGAAATTAACACATAAAGGGAATAAATTGTAGGAAGAATGGGTCCCATGGCAGAACAGAGGAGCGGTGCCTATGGACCAGAAGATGAACTTGCACTAGTAACTGAGAGTAAAGCTGTGAAAGGGAACAACCCTTGGGAAGCCACTTGAAAAATGTATCCCACTTGAAGAATATATGCCCCAGTCATAAATACATCCTCACTACCATGGTATTCTAAATTTGAGCTTACTCTTCACACAAACTCCCAGTGCATTTGTGGAAGCATGCCCTCCAAATTCTTGAAAGAACATTTAGAAGTTATTGAGTTTTTTTATTATGTCATTTTCAAGAACTAATTTTGTTTTATTTCTTATTGTTAATGAAAATTTTATTTGTAGAGCCTAATGAGCAATTTTGTTATTAGTTTAGCCTCACAGATTTACTCCTAGAACCTGTGAGAACACATTTTTCTGAATATGTGTCCAAGTTGGAAGAATAGTCAGGAAACGTGCATATGTGTGTGTTTGTCACATTTAAAATGGAACTTTTTGACTTCTGGCCAAGATGGTGGAGAGAAGACACTGTATTAAGTGCTCCTCTCTCCCCTCAAGAATAACTTGAAAGGGTATTTCTGGCCAAGGTGGCAGAGAGAAGACAGGCACAGTTTTAAAATCTCCTGATCTTTCCCCATATATGATATGAAACAGACCTCTTAACAGAAATTTGATCAACAAAACTCAGAAAGAAAAGCCAGGAGAAAGAACATTTACCTCAGGATTTTTCTTTCACAGTCATGGGTGAGTCCAGGCACAGAGGGCAGATTCTGCCATGGGCACAGGACTGGGGAGAGTCTCGGAGCTCAGATTAGCAACATATCAGCCTGATTAACAGCCTGGTTGGAGCCTGGTTGACCACTAGGGTATGGGTCAGCTAGGGTGCAGAGGCATTGGTTGTGGCGCTGACCCTGGGGAACTTGCCTACAGGGCTGAGAGGAGAGTTTCAGTGCAGGAGAGCTGCTGACATCATCCCTGGGCTCCTCTGATCTGGAGGAACTCAGAGTCCATGCCTTCATTTCAGCTGAAGCCTCTTCCTAGAACAAGCACAATAACAGACCTTCTGCCCCAGGCAAAGGTGTGTGAGCAGCAGAACCACCTTAGCTGACAATAGGGAGAGTGATGACCTCACCCAGGGTATAGACCATAAGTGAAGACAAAAGTATCTAACAGCTTCAATCACTCTCTGCAGGCCAAGGAAGAGGGTCTCACTCCAAAGAAAGCAACCAACACCCCCTACTGGTCAGATGGAGATATGACACTCACTGAGTAAAGCCTCTAGGGATCCCAACACCAAACCTCTGTGAACCAGTCCCTCCCCAACTCAAGGGCTTAGTAAAATGATGAAAGTCCAGTGAAAGGAGGGTTCATAGAAAAATTCTTAGAAGGAAAAGACCCTAATTCAGAGAGACCTAGAACCTCTGAGCAGAATATGATCTGGTCTGCAGCACAGAAAGACTTCCTTGAAGAAATAAGGAAGAAGTTTGAAAATCATTTGGAAAATTTGGGAAAAAGAAACCCAAGAGAAGTTTAACACCTTGCAACAAGAAAACAAATCACTGGCAAATACAATTGGACAAATACAAAATGAGAATAATTCTCTCAGATTCTCAATTGGACAAATGCAAAAAGAAAATAATTCTCTCAAAGGCTCAATTCATCAAATGGAAAGTTCTTTCAAAAAAGAAAATTGATGAATTAGAAAAGGAGTTCCAAAAGGTAAGTGAAGAAAAATCTTCTCTAAAAATAAGAATGGAGTCTGCAGAAACTAATGACTTTATGAGACAGCAAAATCCTGTTAAACAAAACCAAAAAATAGAAAAAAATAGAAGAAAATGTAAAATAATTCATGAGCAAATCCACTGAACTTGAGTATAGATTGATGAGGGACAACTTGAGAATTATTGATCTTCCTCAAAACATTGAAGAGAAAGAAAGCCTGGACTTAATATTAAAGAATTTAGGGATGGAAAATTGCCCTGATATCATGGAACCAGAGGGAAAAATAGTTATTGAAATAGTTCATCAATCCCCTCAGGAAAGAGATCCTAAAATGAAAACACCAAGGAATGTTGTGGCAAAATTTCAGAACTATCAGATAAAAGAGAAAATTTTGCAAGCAGCCAGAATAAAACAATTTAAATACCAAGCAGCTACAGTAAGGATTACTCAGGAACTGGCTGCATCAACACTAAGGGATCACAGGGTCTGGAATGAGATATTCTGAAGAGCAAGGTAGCTTGGAAGGCAGCCAAGAATCCACTATCTGGCACAACTGAGCCTATTTTTTTCAGGGGGAAAAGATGGACATTTAATGAAATGGAAGAATTCCAAAAATTCCTGATGAAAGACCAGAGGTAAATAGAAAATTTGGACATCAAACAGAAGGTTCAAGAGACACATGAAAAGATTAAACAAAGGGAGGGGGAAGAAAAAACTGTGATCCAATAAGATGAAACTGACTATATCCCAGCATAGGAAAAATAGATTCTCAGCAATCTTGAAAATTGTAACTCTAACAGAGAGAATATACCTAGCCAAAAGTGATGGACACTTCATGATTTATCCATGAAACTGTGATCCTATAAGATAAAACTGGATATAATCCTACTTGGGAGAAACATTCTAATAAATTTCAAGAATTGTAACTCTATTAGAGATAGCCAGAAGTGATGGATATTCAGAATTTTCTTTAACTCAGATAGAATGATTTAAAAACACTTCCTCCTTAAAAATGGGGAACAGAAAGAGATGGGAAGTTGGAGTAGATTGAATGGGGGCAAATCTCATTACATAAAGAGGTACAAAAGACCTATGGTAATAGAGGGGAAGAAGGGAGGAAATGAAAAACACCTGAATCTTCCTCTTATTACACTTGGCTTAAAGTTAATTTGCACACACACACACAACTTAAAAAACATCTTACCTTTCAAGTATGGAAAGGGGAAAATGGGAGGGGGATTTAGACAGGGATGGGTGCGAAAGGGGAATTAAAGGAAGGCAGGAAAGGGAAAGAGGATTAAGGGAAAAGGGAAAGAAAGGGGGGAGGGGTGGATATAGGAGGGCAAACAAAACTGAAGGAGGTGGTATTCAGAAACTAAATACTGGGGAATATGGATAAAAGGATAAAAGGGGAAAACACAAAGAGAGGGAAGATAGGATGGAGGGCAATAAAGAGTAATTATAGGGGTGGCTAAGTGGCGCAGTGGACAGAGAACCAGACCTGGAGTCAGGAGTACCTAAGTTCGAATCCGGCCTCAGACACTTAATAATTACCTAGCTGTGCGGCCTTGGGCAAGCCACTTAACCCCATTTGCCTTGCAAAAAACTAAAAAAAAGTAATTATAACTTTGAATGTGAATGGGATGAATACCAGAGTGGATTAAGAACCAGAATCCTACAATATGCTGCTTACAACTCATTTGAAGCAGATATATATATATATATATATATATATATATATATATATATATATATATATATAAAAGAGAGAGAGAGAGAGAGAGAGAGAGAGAGAGAGAGAGAGAGTAAAGGTAAAAGGTTTGTGCAAAATATATTTTGCTTCAGCTGAAGTGAAAAAAAAAGCAATCCTTATCTCAGACAAAGCAGCTGCAAAAACAGATAGTATTAAAACAGATAAGGAAGGAAACTATATTCTCCTAAAAGGTACCATAGAAATTAAAGTGATTTCAATACTGAATATATATGCATCCAATGAGATAGCATCCACATTCTTAGAGGAGAAGCTGAAAGAACTACAGGACGACATAGACAACAAAACTCTACTAGTGGGAGACTTCAACCTCCCACTCTCAGATTTAGATAAATTGAATCAAAAAATAAACAAGAAAGAAGTTAAGAAGGTTAATAGATTGTTAGAAAAACGAGATATAATACATTAAGGGAGTAAATTGCATGGGGATAGAAAAGAATATCCCTTTTTCTATGCAGTCCATACAAAAATTGACCATGTACTAGGGCATAAAAGTCTAATGATCAACTGCAGAAATGCAGAAATAGTGAATACATCTTTCTCAGGTCACAATGCAATAAAAATCATATGAAATATTGGGGCAGGGAGTTATAGACCCACAACTAATTGTAAACTGAATAACCTCATTTTAAGGAATGAGTGTTCCAAACACCAAATTATAGAAAGAATTAATTATTTTATCCTTGATAATGACAACAATGAAACACTATACAAAAACCTATAGGGTTCACTCAAAGGGACTCTCAGGGGAATATATTATTTCTTCAAATCCTTACTTGAATAAATTAGAGAAAGAAGAACTTAATGAACTAAATATGTAACTAAAATAATTAGAGAAAGAACAATTAACAACCCCTAATTAAATACCAAATTAGAAATTCCAAAAACTAAAGGAGAAATTAATAAAAGTGAAAGCAAAAAAATCTATTGAATTAATAAATAAAACCAATAGTTGGTTTTATGAAAAAACTGATTAAATTGATAAACTTCTGGTCAATTTGATTAAAAAAAAGAAAGAAAAAACCAAATTGCTAGTATCATATAAAAAGGTGTACTCACCATCAATGAGGAAGAAATTAATGTAATAATTCAGGAATTATTTTACCCAACTCTATGCCAATAAATATGACAATCTAAGTGAAATGGATGAATATTTACAAAAATATAAGTTTCCTAGGCTAAATGAAGAGGAGAGTAAATACCTAAACAACTCTATCTCAGAAAAAAAAGCTGCAACAAGCCTTCATTGAACTCCCTAAGAAAACGTCTCCAGGATCTGACATATTCACAAATGAATTCTACCAAACATTTAAGGAATAATTGGTTCAAATTCTATATAAACTCTTTGGAAAAATAGGGGAAGATGTAACTCTTTCTGTGACTACAATATGGTTCTTATACCTAAAGCAGGAAGAATTAAAACAGAAAATTATAGATCTAACTCCTTGATGAATATAGATGCAAAAGTCTTAAATAAAGTTTTAACAAAATGACTACAACAAGTTATCACAAGGATAATACATTTTGACCAAGTAGGATTTATTCCAGGAATGCAGGGTTGGTTCAATATTATGTAAACTGTTAGTATAATTAATTATATCAACAACAAATCTGTCAGAAATTTTAATGTTTATATAAATAGGTGCTGAAAATGCTTTTGACAAAATACAGCACCCATTCCTACTATAAACACTAGAGAGTATAGGAAAAAATGGACTGTTCCTTAGAATAATAATCAGTATCTATCTGAAACCATCAACAAGCATTATATTCAATGGAGAGAGGCTAGAGGCATTCCCAGTAAGATCAGGGGTGAAACAAGGATGCCCATTATCACCACTACTATTCAATATTGTTTTAGAAATGTTAGCTTCAGCAATTAAAAAATGAAAGGGAAGGAATTAGATTTGGGAAGGAAGAGACAAAACTCTCACTCTTTGCAGATGACATGATTGTATACCCAGTGAATCCCAAAAATCATCCAAAAAATACTTGTAACAATTAGAAATTTTAGCAAAGTTGGATAAAAAACAATTCTTCATACATTCTCAACTTTTCTATATATGACTAGCAAAATACAGCAGGAAGAGCTAGAAAGAGAAATCCCATTCAAAGTAACCTCAGGAAATATAAAAGACCTGGGAGTCTTTTTGCCAAGGCAGACTCAGAATCTTTTTGAAAATAATTGTAAAACACTTCTCACACAAATTAAATCAGATTTACATAACTGGGCAAACATCAACTGCTCATGAATAGTTTGAGTTAATGTGATAAAAATGACAATTCTACCAAAAATAAACTCTTTAGTGCCCTACCAATCAAAGTTTAAAAAAAATTACTTTAATGAGTTAGCAAAACTTGTAAGTAAATTCATATGGTGAAATAAAACATAAAGAACTTCCAGGGATTCAATAAAAAAGGATATAGTATAATGTATTAGTCATCAAAACTGTCTGGTATTGGCTAAGAAATAGAGTTATGGATCAGTGGAATAAATTAGGTGCAATAGCAGGAAATGGTTATGGTAATCTGCTGTTTGATAAATCCTAAGAGTCCAGCTATTGGGATAAAATCTTTCTCTTCCATAAAAGCTGCTGGAAAAAATTGGAAGTTAGTATGGAAGAAACTTAGATTAGACTAACACCTCACACCCTCTACCAAGATAAGATCCAAATGCATATAGGATTCAGACATGAAAAACCATATTATAAGAAACTAGAAGATAAAGGAGTAGTTTACCTGTCAGATCTATGGAAAGGGTAGCAGTTTATTACCAAGGAAGAGATAGAGAGCATCACTAAAAACAAACTAGATGATTTTGTTTACATTAAATTAATAAGCTTTTGCACAGACAAAACATTGTAACCAAGATCAAATGAAATGTAGTGAACTGGGAAACAATCTTTACAATTAATTTTTTCTGACAAAGTAGTCATTTCTAAAATATACAGAGAACTGAGTCAATTTTTTAAAAGAAAAAGCCATTCCCCAATTGACAACTGATCACAGCATATGCAAAGACAATTTACCACTGAGGAAATCAAAGCAATCCATAGTCATATGAACAATTGCTCTAAATCATTACTTATTAAAGAAATTCAGTTTAAGCTTCTCTGAGGTACCACCTCACACCTCTCAGACTGGTCAATATGAACAGAAAGGATAATAATCATTGTTAGAAGGGTTGTGGGAAATCTAGGACACTATTACATTCTTGCTGGAGCTGTGAACTCATCAAGACCTTTTGGAGAGCAATGTGGATTTATCCACAAAGGTCAACTAAAATGTGCAAACCCTTTGATCCAGCAATACCATTACTGGTCTATACCCTGAAGCGATGATGCAAAATGGTAAAAACTTCACTTTTACTAAAATATTCATAGATACCCTGTCCATGTTTGTGGTAGCAAAGAATTAGAAATCAAATAATTGTCCTTCAATTGGGGAATGGCTTAGCAAACTGTGGTGTATGTATGTTATGGAACACCATTGTTCTGTTAGAAACCAGGAGGGATGGGAATTCAGGGAAGCCTGGAAGGATTTTCATGAACTGAAGCTGAGTGAGATGAGCAGAACCAGAAAAACATTGTACAACCTAACAGCAGCATGAGGGTGATGATCAAACTGGTTGGAAATCAGTATAACAATCAGGGATAATTTTGGGCTGCCTGCAATGGAGAATACCATCTGTAACCAGAGAAAGAACTGTGGGGTTTGAACAAAGGCCAAGGTTTATTGCCTTTAATTTAGGGGGAAAAAACTGATATCTTATTGTCTAATCTTGCTATCTCTTATTCTTTATATTTCTTCCCTAAAGTTATGATTTCTCTCTCATCACATTTAATTTGCATCAATGTATACCATGGAAACCATGTAATGACTGGAAGATTGCCTTCTGTGGGGAGTGGGGGGAGGGAGGCAAGATGTTTTGAAAAGTTGTAAAACTCAAAATAAACAAAATCTTTAAGCAAAAATAGAAATAATGCAAAAGAGAACTCTTAACAGAAATTCGATCTACAAAACCAAGAAAGAGAAGCTAGGAGAAGAACATCTTCCACCAATGTTTGTCTCAGGGAACCATGGGTGACCTGGGAGATGAGAGCAAAGGGTTAGAGCATGGACAGCAGCTGGGGAAAGCCAGAAGACTAACCTCAGCCACAATGACTCTGTTGAATGGTGGGTGCGAGATGCAACTTTAGCCATGGAATCATTAACAGCCGGGAGAGGAGCTTTGGGAGGGTGTGTTCCAGCACAGAGTGCAACCATCTGGGCAAAGGAACTGAGCTCCATTCTTTCAGCTGCTCCTTTTTCCATTAACAAGCCCCCATCCCCTCAAGCTCAGGTGTAGGCAACAAAGATCAACTCCCTCCTCCAGGGCTCTGCACATTGTTCAGGGTCAACTCAGACCCTGCTGTAGAGGGCCTCACACACTCCAGAGAAAGTAACCAGCACTGCCTGCTGGCCAGCCCTTGAAATTGCTAAGTCAAATGAACAAAGCCTCTAGAATCTTCAAAAGCAAAATTCTGAGAGCTAGCCCCACCCCAACATAAGATTCTAGAAAGATCAGGAAAAGCCAGTGAGAAGGGGGGGCCCATGGTGAAATCCCTAGAAGAAGTAGATTCTAACCTAGAGAGATCTAGCACTGCTGAAGAGAATAGGAATTGATCTCCAGCCCAGAAAGACTTCCTTGAAGACATCAGGACGGAGTTTAAAAACCAGTTGGAAAAATTGTGAAAAGAAGCTCAAGGGTAATTTACCACATTGCAAGAGAAAATTAGCATCTCTTAACAAGAAAACAAATCCTTGGAAAAAACAATTGGACAAATACAAAATGAGAATAACTTTCTCAGATACTTAATTGGGCAAATGCAAAAAGAAAATAATTCTCTCAAATCCTCAATTGGGAAAATGAAGAAAGAAAATAATTCTCTCCAAAGAACATTTGGACAAATGGAAAACTTCAAAAATAGAACTGGCCAACTGGAAAAGTAGTTCAAAAGGTAAATGAAGAAAATTCTTCTTTAAAAAAAGAATGCAATCAATGGAAATTAATGACTTCATGAGAAAACAAGGTTATGTTAAACAAAACCAAAGCCTCAAATAGAAAAAAATCTAAAATATCTCATCAGTACAACCACTGACCTCAAGAATAGATCAAGAAGGGTCAACCTGAGAATTATAGGCCTTCATGAAAACATTGAAGAGAAAAAAAGCCTATACTTAATATTACAGGATTTAGTGATGGAAAATTGCCCTGATATCATGGAACCAGAGGGGAAAATAGTGATTGAAAGAATACATCGGGGTGGCTAGGTGGCGCAGTGGATAAAACACTGGCCTTGGAGTCAGGAGTACCTGGGTTCAAATCCAGTCTCAGACGCTTAATAATTACCTAGCTGCATGGCCTTGTACAAGACACTTAACCCCATTTGCCTTGCAAAAACCTAAAAAAAAAGAATACATCGATACCCCACTGGAAAGAGATCCTAAAATGAAAATACCAAGTAATGTTGTGAACAAATTCCAGAATTATCAGATAAAAGAGAAGAACCTGCAATCCACCAGAAAGAAACAATTTAAATACCATGGAGCCACAGGAAGGATTTCACAGGACTTGGCTGCATCAACATTAAGGGATTGAAGGGCCTAGAAGGAGATATTCCAAAGAGCAAGGGAGCTCATAATGCAGCCAAGAATCCATTACCCAGTAAAGCAGAGCCTTCTCATCCAGGGCAAAAGATGGACATTTAATGAAATGGAAGACTTCCAATATTTCCTGATGAAAAGACCATAGTTAAATAGAAAATTTGAGCATCAAACAGGAGGCTTAAGAGACACATGAAAAGGTACAAAAGGGGTAAAATGAAAAAAAAAACACTACCCAATAAGAAGAAACTGGATAAATCTGTACCTGAGAGAAAGATTCTAATAACTCTTGAGAACTGTAACTCTATTAGTGAAAATATACATATCCAGAAGGGATGGACACCCATAACTTTTCTGTGACTCAGATAGAATTATTTAAAATAATACCTGCCTAATAAGGGGAACAGTAAGAAGATGGGAGAATGGAGGATTACAACAAGAGGTACAAAAGACCTAGTGTGATAGAGGGGAAGAAGGGAAGACGTGACAACCACCTGAATCTTCATCTCATCAGACATGGCTTAAAGCTAAATTACACAAGCTCAGTTATATTAAGAAACTTATTTTACTGTTCTAGTATTAAAAGGGGGAAATGGGAGGGGTCATCAAGGAGGGGAAGAAAAGGGCGAACTAACTGTAGGTAAGAAAGAGAAAAGGGAAAGTGGAAAGAAAGGGGAGGGTGTTGAAATAGGAGGGCAAACACACTGAAGGTGGCAGTATTCAGAAATAAAATATTAGAGAATATGGATGAAGGGGAAAATAAACAAGAAGTAAGTTAAGGAGGTAAATAGATTGTTAGAAAATCTAGTTATGATAGACACTTGGAGGAAATTGAATGGGGATAGAAAGGAATAAACTTTTTGTCTGCAGGACATGGCATTTACAAAAAAATTAACTCTGCACTAGGGCATAAAACACTAATGATCAATTGCAGAAAGGCAGAAATAGTGAATACATCTTTCTCAGAGCAAAAAGCAATTAAAAACATATGCAATATTGAGCCAGGAAGATATAAACCCAGAACTAATTGGAAACTAAATAAGCTCATTTTTAAAAATGAGTGGATTAAGTATCACAATATAGAAAGAATTAATATTTCACCCTAGATAATGACAAAGAAACAACATCCAAAACCTATGGGATACAAACAAGGTGGCTGTCAGGGGAGGTAGTATATCTTTAATTGCTTACTTCAATAAAATAGAGAAGGAAGAAATCAATAAACTAAATATGCAATTAAAATAGAGAAAGGACAAATTAAAAAAAAACAATTCAATACCAAATTGGAAACTCTAAAAATTAAAGGAGAAATTAATAAAATCAAAAGCAAGAAAACTATTGAACTAATAAATAAAACCAAGAGCTGGTTTTATGAAAAAACCCCAATAAAAATGATAAACCTTTATCAATTTAATTTAAAAAAATAAAGAAGAAAACCAAATTGCTACTATCATAAATGAAAAAGTTGAACTCATCACCAATAAGGAGGAAGTTAAAATCATAATTTGGAATTATTTTGCCCAACTCTATGCCAAAAAATTTGACAATCTAAGTGAACTGGATGAATATTTACAAAAATATAAATTGCCCAGATTAAATGTAGAGGAAATTAAATATCTAAATAACGCTGCCTCAGAAAAAGAAATTCAGCAAGTTATTATTGAATGCCCTAAGCAAAAATCTCCAGGGCCAGATGGATGCACAAGTGAATTCAATCAAACATTTAAGGAACAATTGGTTCCAAATCTATATAAACTCTTTAGAAAAGTAGGGGAAGTTGGAACTCTGCCTAACTCTTCCTATGACACCAATATGGTGCCAATACCTAAACCAGAAAGTTAAAACAGAGAAAATAATAGACTTATCTCCCTGATGAATATAAATGAAAAATATTAAATAAAATCTTAGCAAAACAATTACATCAAGTTATCACTAGGATAATACATTATGATCAAGTAGGATTTATCTCAGGAATGCAGGGTTGGTTCAATGTTAGGGAAACTATTAGGTTTGTTACTGATATTATTAATTATACTATCAGAAATCACATGATTATATCAATAGATGCTGAAAAAGCTTTTGATAAAATATAGCACCCATTCCTACTTAAAACACTAGAGAGTGTAAGAATAAATGGACTGTTCCTTAGAATAATAAGCAGTATCTATATGAAACTATCAACAAAGATTATATGCAAGGGGGGATAGACTTGAGACATTTACAATAAAATGAGGGGTGAAACAAGTATGCCCATTATCACCACTACTATTCAATATTGTATTAGAAATGTTAGCCTCAGCAATAAGAGAAGAAAAATGAAATTGAAGGAAATAGAATGGGGAAAGAGGAGACAAAACTCTCACTCTGCAGATGGCATGATGGTATACCTAGAGAATTCCAAAAAAATCATCTAAAACACTACTAGAATTAATTTGCAACTTTAGCAAAGTTGCAGGATATTAAATAAACCCTCATAAATCCTCAAAATTTATATATATGACTAGCAAGATACAGCAGAAAGAGCTAGAAAGAGTAATCACATTCAAAGTAACTTTGGACAAAATAAAATACCTGGGAGTCTACCTGCCAAGTCAGACTCAAAACCTTTTTGAAAACAGTTACAAAACTTCTCACACAAATAAAATCAGATTTAAGTACCTAGACAAACATTATCTGTTTATGGATTGGTTGCACTAATATAATAAAAGTGAAAATTCTACCAAAACTGAACTACTTCTTTAGTGCCCTACCAATCAAAATTCCAAAGTAAGTACTTTAGTGAGCTAGAAATAGTTTTAAGTTTTTATGGAGAAATTAAAAATTCAAGAATTTTGAGGGATTCAATAAAAAAAGTGCAAAAGAGGGTGGTTTATCCTTACCAGATCTAAAATATTATAAAAAAAATCAGTCATCTAAACTGTCTTATGTTGACTAATAAATAGAGTGGTGGACCAGTGGAATAGACTAGGTGTAAAAGCAGGAGATGATTATAGTAATCTGCTGTTTGATAAACCCAAAGAGTCCAATTATTGGGATAAAAACTCTCTCTTTGATAAAAACTGCTGGAAAAATTGGAAGTTAGTATGGAAGAAACTTAGAATAGACCAACACCTCACACCCTTTACCAAGATAAGATCCAAATGGTTAAAGGATTTAGACATAAAAAAACAATACTATAAGCAAATTAAAAGATCAAGGACTAGTTTACTTGTCAGATCTATGGAAAAGGGAGCAGTTTATGACCAAGGAAGAGATGGAGAACATAACCAAAAACAAGCTAGATGATTTTGATTACGTTAAATTAAAAAGCTTTTGCACAGACAAAACCACTGCAACCAAGATCAAAAGAAATATAGTAAACTGGTAAACAATCTTTACAACTAATATCTTTGACAAAGGACTCATTTCTAAAATATACAGAGAACTGACAAATTTAAAAAGAAATAAGCCATTCCCCAACTGACAAATGATCAAACAATATGCAAAGACAATTTACAGCTGAGAAAATCAAAGCAATCCATAGTCATATGAAAAATTCCTCTAAATCTTTAGTTATTAGTGTACTGAAAATTAAAGCTTCTCTGAGGTACCACCTCACACTTCTCAGACTGGTCAATATGATTAGAAAGGACAATGATCAATGTTGGAAGGGTTGTGGGAAATCTGGAACACTAATGCATTGTTGGTGGAGATGTGAACTCATCCAACCTTTCTGGAGAGCAATTTGGAATTATTCCCAAAGGGCAACAAAAATGTGCATACCCTTTGATCCATCAATGCCACTACTGGGTCTATACCCTGATGAGATTGTGAAAAACTCTAATAACATCACTTGTACAAAAATATTCATAGCAGCCCTGTTTGTGGTAGCAAAGAATTGGAAAAGAAAATTAATGTCCTTCAATTGGGGAATGGCTTAACAAATTGTGGTACATATATGTCATGGAACACAATTGTTCTATTAGAAACTAGCAGGCATGGTAATTCAGGGAAGCCTGGAAGGTTTTGCATGAACTGTTGCTGAATGAGGTGAGCAGAACCAGAAAACATAGTATAGCCTAACAGGAACTTGGGGGTGATGATATACCTTTATGGACTTGCTCATTCCTTCAACCAAAACAATGAGGGACAATTTTGGGCTATCTGCAATGGAGAATACCATCTGTATCTAGAGAAATAATTGTGGAGATGAAAGATCAAAGACTATTACCTTCAATTGAGAAAAAAAAATAGTGATCTTATTATGTAATTTTGTCAACTCTTATACTTTATGTTTCTTCTTAAGGATATGATTTCTCTCTCATCACATTCAACTGAGATCAATCTATACCATGGAAACAATATAAAGACTAACAGAATGCCTTCTGTGGGGGACTGGTGGGAAGGAAGCAAGAATGAGGGAAAAATTGTAAAAGTCAAAATAAATAAAATATTTCTAAAAAAATAAAATATACTTTTTCAAAGTGCTTTATAATTTTGACAATACAGACTTAACTAATAGACTAATAAAAAAACAATTTAAAAAAAATATGGTATGTGCTATAACCATAATGCACAAATTCATCATCTCACAATATATGACAAAGAGGATCTTGATCAAATAGTATTATTTGTCAATATTGCCACACACACACATACACACACACACAGCAGAGGATGAATGCTGAAATTTTATTGACTTAATACTCCCTGATGCAAGCTTTATCCTAAATGATATCAGTGACCCATTCAAATATAAACCAATTTCATGTTTACATTCTTTATACAATGTATTAATGTTTTGTATCATTCAAAAATATCTATGAGCACTTCACAAGCACATGTTATACTGACAGAGAAATGCAAATATAGTGTTTTCCAAGGATGTAATTTCTGATTTAGTGATTTTTATGAACAAGTCACCCAAGTTGCAAAACTTACACCACCTTCATAAACTAGTACAAAGCCTTTGACTCAAGTTTCATCCTGATAACATATACTGCATTTATATAAAATAAACATACTGAAAATACTAGTATATTTCATGTTCATAGAGGAAAGTATACTTTGTTCAAAACATTACACCAAGACTATAATATAAGAATCAAGCGATATCCATCATGGCACCTTCACAAGAGATGGTTTAAGTCTGCTAGGGGTCTTCCTTTAAACACATAATGTTTCTTCATTAGTGTTATGAAGTTTGGCTTTCAGTCCCAAGAGGGAGTTCAGTTATTATGCTTGAATGACGTCAAGAAATATGGCTTCAAAAATACATTAAATAAACTCCTCAATTTCAAGGAATATTTTCTTTAATCACATCAAAACGTCATTTGGAATAAATTCACTATAAAACTCTTAATGTCTGTGGAGAAGAGTCAGAGATGAAAGCATCTGAAAAAACCAGAGGTTAAATTGAGCCAATTGATAAAGGCAACTTACAAATATCTTCATCTTCTCTGGGCAAGATAAAACAATCACAAAATTATGAAAGAGAAAACTGTGGCTGCTATAAAGTGAAGTTTACAAAGCACTAAATTGGAACTTAGTAATACCTGAATTCAAATTTAAGCTATATGACCTTGGGTAAAAGTCATTTCACTTGTTTGTCTCAGTTTCCTCAATGATAAAATATGGACAATAATAGCACTTACATGACAGGGTTGTCCTAAGGATCAGTCGGGATATTATTTCCAAAGTGTTTAGCTTAGTGCCTGGCACAAGCTTAATATATGCTGCTTCTTTTCCCTACTCTTTTTCTTCTATGGGAGATCTACTGAAATCAATGCTAATTTGGGAAAAAAAAGGTTCAAAATAATGAATACCTATGTAGTAACATTCAGCATACACATTTGGAATTGCAAAATATAGGATGATAGATATGAAAAGTATCTCAGAAACAACAAAATCACTATATAAACTTAATAAAGGGCATGAACACACACAAAGACACTTATGAAAACATTAGAAAGAAAAAAGATTGAAAGAAATCCCAGAAGCAATGTTATCCAACTACCCACATAGTAAGTTAACCTCTCTCATTTGTTAAGTACTTAGTATAGTAGTTGACCCAGAAGTGAAGTTAAATAATTTTTCCCTTTAAAGGTGATTTTTAGATATTCTTTAAATATTTAGATCTTTTAAAGAAATACTTTTTTCTTATATCTCTATTTCCTATATATCTAGTTCTGATTCTACTTCAGAGGTATCTGACATTTTTCTGCATAATATTTTTTCAGTATTAGAAGACAATATTGTATCTTTCTAATCAGTATTTCACATTTTTATGCAACAAAGCATACCAATTTCCCTCAAAATATTTTCTCAATGTCCATTTATTCTATTTTCTTTCCTTTGAAAAAGTTCCACTTTGTCAATATCCTTCCTTGAAATTAAGGTAATATAAGTTTTGCTTATATTCCAACATTCAAATGAATAAATTCCTGATTGTTTATCTTCTCTCCAGTGATCCAAACTGAATATTCTCTATACCTTTAGTGGAGATACTTTAGCTGAAAACTTTTTATTAATGTCAATTTTTCACCCAGACAGACCATTTTCAAGTTAATTTTATTAGGGAGGTTTTATTATTCTTATAGCCTATGAAGGTCACAAGACTAAGACCTATTTTAAAAAGTTTTGCTTCTCCAAAAGAGTTACCTTTTCTCAAGCCAGAGTTTCTATTAATCATGGAACACTTTTGGCTGTTATAATTTTCCACAGCACCAGGTGGCAGGTGAAGTTTCAATAGCATATAACTCTTTCAGACTGAACTTATGTAGGTGGCAAATCAGCATCTTTCATCCTCTCTATACATTATAGAGCTTTCCAAGTTCAGGATTCCCATTTGGGGTAAGACCTGATTTTAGAAAAATAGCTTATAATTGTATCTCAGCTTGAGGAATTCAATCTTGTTTCCCTTGTAATCAGGGCCTGCAAAACATTTCCTCAATCTGCATATTGTCTAAGTGAATTTACTCTGGTGAAATGAAAAAAAAAGATCAGTGTAAACTCCAAAATGGCAGTGTACAGATGTCTGTGGTAAAATTGAATTTACAACATCTTCTTAGTTATTTCTTTTTGTTCTCACAGGAAAGGTGTCTATTAGGAGAGATAGATGTACCCAAATATCTTTGTAGAAGATTTGTCACATAGAGAATAGGAAGTCACCAATTCAGAAGTATGTCATCATATGCCAGCTCATCTCATTTCTTACAGGAAATAATGGAGATAATTTTGACACTTCAATTTTTGTTGCTGGAAAAATAGACACAGAGATCACCAATAAAACCTAATTCATTTTTCCAAGCTCTTACCAAAGTATTTCAGAGGTACTCAAAAGCCTGAGAGAAGTCATTTTCTAGGTATTCCTTTATTATGGTTTGTCTTTTTGACTTTGACCCAACCCATATGTTTCCACATTGGCCCACAAGGTCAGATATTTGCACATTTCCCAGTGCCATACTGGACATAAGCTTATGGTCATCATTCTCAGCCCTCCAAACCTATAGTTTCAACATTATTCTTGGTGCTGAAAAGATGTCATCAAATATCTGTGAGTCAGGAAAGGAACAATTGTAGGACAACATCCTGATTCCAGTAGGTTTTCCTTTAGCTAAAGCAAAGTCATGTATCTTCATGAAAGGTAAAAGTACACAGTTATACCCTCATCTTAATTATTACTCTCAACTATTATCTATCTCAAATAATCTCAGAGACCAATCAGATGAATAGCTACTTTCTGCCATGACTTTCCTCTTGCTCATCAAGAAGATCAACTAATAGTCAAATGGTGCAATAGATGACTTTGATGAATGGTGAATTCCAAACCATTTTGCTCATATTTTGCTTTTTTTTTGGATAATAATATTTCTTAGTAAGATGTTTATCTTCTAAAAGGAAAAAAAAACCCTATGGTCTTCTAGATGTTTTTAGCATTGAACCTCACTATCAAAACATCATTTGTTTCTGTCAGAGTTCATTGAGTCCAATCCGAAACTAGTTAGCATGTCTTCTTTTGCAGGTCTCCCAATTGAGACATGATGCTGTACATCTCTACTTTCCTTCTGTCTTCTGAAATGTCAAAGATCAAATGGCTGGCTATAGTTCTTACCCAAAGGTGAGAGGACATTGAATAAAGCCTGCGATATCTTACATGATTGCACTGTCTTCAGTAAAAATATTGCATACTGACTCCACTGAATCTTCCTTTGGGGGTATTAGCAAGCTCAGCAATGTTTTATTTAAAATGCTCATGCTGTCAGTTCCCTTAGTGATTGAAGAGTAAGTTGAACTTCTAGGTTTCTTGATTCCTGCCCAAATCAGCAATTTCTTGAGTAACTTCTCCTTAAAATTTCTTCCTTGTTTAGGGTAGATCCTGGCAGATAATCCATAAAAGAAAGATATTTCTCCCATAGTAGTTTGGCATCCCTAGAAGCTTCTTTATTCCTGATGAGCTCTGCTTATGTATACTGAGTAAAATGGTTGAAACTAGGAATAATTTGTTTATATTATTTCTATCTCTTTCCTGTGAAGTCAAATACACACCAGTTGCTATAACTTGCTGGCATGATTTTGCTACATTTTTCTTATAACAATAACAACTAATATTTCTATAGTGCTTATTTTGTATCAGACAGGAGTTCTGCTGTGTTTCACAAACATTTTCATACTTGATCATTTTTAACATTACCCTCATTATTTGATTTTTTCACACGAATGAAGGTCTTACACTTCTTTTTTTGGTTTTTGCAAGACAATGAGGTTAAGTGACATGCTCAAAGTCACACTGGTAGCTAGGTAATTATTAAGTGTATGATGCCAAATAAACTTAGGTTCTCCTGACTCCAGGACTGGTGCTCTATCCACTGCACCATCGAGATGCCTAAGATCTTGTACTTCTTAACAACATCTACTTATACCTCACTATCTCTCTCTTACCTGCTCTTCTTTTCATCTAATTGTCCAAATTCCTCAAGTAAGGTCTTAATGTCACAGAATTCTTTGGACAGTAGCAGTTGACTATTGATACTATGTCTGGGTATCATTTATATTTTTGTTTAGCATTGCTTTTGTAGCTCTAATTTCTGCCACCATTTTAACAGTAAGATGCCCTCTAAAGATTGAGAATTGAGTGGCTACTCCTTTGTATCATTTCTCTTGTTCAAGAACTGCATTAAGTGCTTGGGATACAGATACAAGGGAAAAAAAGTCCTTAACCTCAAGAAGTTTACATTTATACTAGGAGAAGACAACAGAAAAAGGAGTGCCAGAAAAGGGGGCTGGCAGTAAGCATGAGATGCCATATTGTGTAGATGTCCAGGAAGCTGAGAGACTTTCAGTTCTGCAAAAAATAAAGTGAAAATGTGTCTATAAGAGCTGGTGACTTTATGGGAGGAATTTTAAGGTCTGGTGTGAGAGAAAATGATGGCTGGAGAATAGAAAGAATATCATGGACATTTTTTGTACAATTTTAGCAATAACAGCATATATTTTAATAATAGTAATCCTAGAAAAGTCTCTGAGGATCTTTGGATATGGCCAATTAAGATAGTTTGTCCTTTCTGAGTCACCTTTTAATCTTTCTGAGAATATCTCATTACCAGGAAACTTATTATCATGGAACTTGCTTCAAATTTGCTACTCACTGCTCATTAGTATTCTCAGTTGCCTCTTCTCCTCTGGTGATGCAGGATAGCGCAATAAAAATTATGATGATGACAACGATAAAATGCATTTACAAAGTGCTTACTATGTGCCAACACCATGCCAAATACTTTACAGTTGTTACCTCGTGTGATTCTTACAGCTGGGTGCTAAGTATAGCTGGAGTCAAGACGACATTATTAAATGACTTTCCCAGGGTATATGAATAAATATATGAGACTAGTTTTGAAATCAGGTCTTCTTGGCTCCAGGGTTGGGACTCTGTCTTCTGCAGCACTTATTCCCCTACCTCTAAAAAAATTTCTTGCCAAAGATTTCCTTTTAGGGGTCACAGAAACCAAAATCATCTCTTCAATTCCCACCAGCTGCTTTTCTTGCTCTTCTTGGTTTCAACTCGCATATCATCATGCTCTGCCACTGCACCTTCTAGATCTCTTTCCCTAATTTTTTTTCTTTTGTCTTCATTTGTTTATATTGAAACTCCTTGAAGGCAGAGATATTTTTGTTTTTCTTGTCTTATTTCCAGTGCTTTTTACAGTGTCTGACACAGTATAGATAATTAATAAATGTTTATTATATAATATATTACTGTTGTGTTATATGTGAACTCTGTGTTTGACACAGGATCTGCTAAAATGGCTCCACTAAAATGCCAGAAAGGCTGCTATATGTGTGACCCCAAGCAAGTTACTTAGCATCTCTCAATATCAGTTTTTTCAACTACAAATTGGTTGAAATTATTGTGACAAGCTTACAACTACTCTTTAACAGAAGTCTCTTTCCCTTTTGCATCCTTTCCACTTCGCTTTGATACCTAAATATATGGATAGTTGTAGTGACATAAAGATATATTTTGGTCTGGAAAGGACACTAAGCAATTGCGAAGATCAAGGAATGCTTGATTTAGATTTTAAAGGACGAGAGAACCTCTTTACAGTAGATGTTAAGAGGAAGTATATTCCAGTAATGGAAACATATAATACAAAAAAAAGAAGATGGGAAACAGAGATTAAGTCCAGGTTGTCTGGATACCAAAGTTTGGAGGTAATGTTTAATCAATCTGGAAACATAGGTTGCTGATATTTTGTGTAGGACTTAAAAAAAAACCTAAATGGATCAGTTTATCTTTTATTGTAGAAGTAAATACTCTGATCTCCAGAGAAGAGAACACTTGGAACTCATCTCCTGAGGCCTCAGCAACAAAACATTTTAAATAGGCTTTTAATGTGTAAAAGATGACAAGACACAAACCTGTGAGAGGAATGATTAAAAGCCACTTATATTCAAAACCTTAAAGGAGATAAACAGCTTTCTAATAAGAAAAAAATAGAATTCCTTAAAGAAATGATAAAAGATTTTTTAAAAAAACATAAAAAAGAAATGAGAACTTTGGGCTGGAGCCTTGGATAAAGGTTTTATTTCCCATCTTCTTTTTTTGTATTATATGTTTCCATTACTGGAATATACTTGCTCTTAACATCTACTGTAAAGAGGTTCTCTCGTCCTTTAAAATCTAAATCAAGCATTCCTTGATCTTCCCAATTGCTTAGTGTCCTTTCCAGACCAAAATATATCTTTATCTCACTACAACTATTCAAGATGTATGAAATTGTACTGTAGAAGCAAACTCCTTGAAAATAACAATGTACCAAAATATAAATTACTTCAGAAGACAATACGAATTATTAAAACAAAATTAAAAGATTGGGGGGAAATATAGGAAAATGTAAGATATTCCATATAAAAGTAACACATCAGTAAAACAGATGAAGGAAAAATAAATTAAGAATCACTGGATCACCTGAAATCCATGAAAAGAAAAGGAAGTAAAAAACCTGGATATGATATTTCAAGAACTCATTAAAGAAAAATTCTAGATATTTTAGAAAATGAAGGTAATATGAATTTCAATTAAAAAATCCACCAATCATCTCTTAAACAAACCCCCCAAATTAAAATTCCCAGGAACAATTCTGTCAAAAATTCAGTAAAAGGAAAATACTATAAACATTAATAAAAAAGAATATTGAGAAACCACAGGTATGAACACACAAGATTTAGTAACTGTAATTATACAGCCAAAAAAGAATATGGGATTAGATAATCTAAATGATAAATTCTATAATCCAAAATAATTTACCTAGTAAAATTAAATATAATATTTGAAAAAATGAATCATCAATGAAAGAGAGAATTGTAAAACATTATGGTTGGAAAATTTAGAGAACTGAAGAGAAACTGAAATGCAAATATGGGAGTCAAGAAAGAATATGAATAGAAATATAAATATAAATGAATAATCAAAAGGAAGATGGATGAAAAACTTACATTTTAATGGATGAAGGGTATTAACAGTTTTATTTGAGAATTCTAATTTCATATGGGTCCTAGAAGTAGTCAATTGAAGCAGAAGATGAAAAAATTGACTATATTTTGGCAGAATTTTAAGGTAAAGATAGGAGAAAATGGGAGACAATGGATAATATAACTTGTTATCCCACATAATCAGTGTGTATAAGCAGAAGATTAAACAAATATGGAAAGAGTTTGGAGAGCTGAATTAACTTTAATTTTTTTTAGGTTATATATATGCCTAATCATGTTAAGCATATTTTATAACAGTAATGTTGTGAAAGAGCTGTCAGAAAAAAGTGGAAAACCACAAAAAAAAGTGAAAATGGTATGATTTTATCTACTTTCAGATTTCATAGTTCTCACCCTAAATATGGATGGCATTTGCCATCATAAATCTTTCACAGAATTGTCTTTGATCTCTGTATATCTGAGACCTAAATCTTTTATAATTGATCATCACACAATGCTGCCATTTACTGTGTACTCTATACAATGTTTTCCTGATTCTGCTCATTTGACGTAGTCTTTCCAGGATTTTCTGAAATTTGCCTGTTCATTATTTCTTATACACAATAGTATTCCATTTTGTTCTTATACCACACTTGTTCAGCCACTCTCCAATTGATGGTCATCCTTTCAATTTCCAATTCATTGCCAGCACAAAAAAGAACTGCAATAAAATTTTTATATATGTGCTCTTTCCATTTTTATGATCTCTCTGAGACATAGACCAAAGGATCACAATTTTATAGCCTTGTGAACATGTTTCCAAATTGCTGTCCAGAATGGTTGGATCAGTTCACAACTCCACGAACTATGTATTAGTACCCTTGTTTCCCCCTCATCCTCTCCATCATTTAGCATTGTCCTATTATTTCATATTTGTATCTGATAGGTGAGGGTAATATCTCAGAGTTGATTTAATTTGCATTTCTGTACATAATAGTGATTTCAAACATTTTTCATGTGACCAGAGATAATTTTAATTTCTTCAACTGTAAATTGCCTGTTCATATCCTTTGACTAGTTATCAATTGGGGAATGACTTGTAATCTTAGAAATTTACCTCAGTATTTAAAATGTTCTGTGCTTGATGTCTTACAGTTTCATTTTCATTGACAGAAAAAGAGAAAAAAACTTTAATTAAATGGGATTACAAATAAAGATACCAAAAACAAGCAAAATTAAAACCTAATTAATCACAAAATAAAAATTATTAAAGAGCAAAAAAATTAGCAAGATTAAAAATAAAAAAGAATTAATAAATTAAAACCTGATTAGTTGAAAAACTAATAAAATGGCTAAAGCTTTAGCAAAGTTGAAAAAAAGGAGAAAAAAATATTACCAGTAATTAATTTAGAAATAGAAAAATCCAATAAAGGGGAAGAAGTACCAATTACTTTATTAGAAAGGTTTTTTTGCACAAATATGTTCAAATAAAGACAGCAACTTAAAAACTTAAAGAATAATTACAACACCATGAAATAAAAATGTTAGCTGAAAAAAATTAAAGAATTTTTCAAATTAAATTTTAGAAAATAAATTTGAACAGCCCATAAATGAGCTTCCAAATTGGGACAAAACACCCAGGACCATATAAATTATTTCAAGTATAGAATGAACAATTTCAATATAATATCAATTATTTTCAAAATTAACATAAGAATCGTTGCCATCAAATTTCTTATGTGACACAGATATAATATTGATACATAAATGAGAAAGAATAAAAAGAGAAAAAGAAAAATATTCAACAATATTCTCAAAGGATACAGATACAAAAACTTCAAATAAAATTTTAGCAAAGAGGATATAACAATAAATAAATTATACAAATTAAATATAGTGATCAGGTAAAATTATACCAGCAATCATGGGTTAGTTTAATATTAGTAAACAGATTTCCTTAATTAACATTATAAATGGTAAAAATCAATGAAAAAATATGATTACATCAATACATACAGAAAAGGGTTTTGAAAATTACAACAACCATTTCTGTAAAATAGCAGCAAGTAAAAATATAAGAATAAATTAAACTTTCCTTAAAATGATAATTAATATATATATTGATATTTATATCGATAGATATAGATATATACAACCATATATGTAGAGACAATAAACTAAGATCATTTCCAGGAAAATCAAGGTGCAGCAAGGATGTTTTTGTCAAATGTCAAATGTCAAATATAACAACAATCACAAAGGCTCTAGAAATAAGAATATAAAAAGAAACTGATGAAATAAGTATAGATGAAGGAGAAAAAGGAGATGCCACTTTTTGAAGATGATTTAATAGCAAACATAACATTCCTAAAGAGTTAATTTAAAAAATTGAAAATTTTAAGAATTTCAGAATATTTTTAATATTGCAACACAAATCATTAATAATTCTATATAATATTGACTAATAATAATATTATAATATTGCAGGAAGATAGAATTTTGTTGTAACAAAATTGTTTAAATGCTTAGGAATCTATCTTTCCAAATGTCTTTAATAACTATAGAACAAACCACTCTTTGGAGAAATATAGCTATATTTATAGTACATATATATATATATATAATAGATGAAAGAGATATAGATAAAAATATATATATATATATATATATGAAAGAGATCCTTAAAAAAGGGGAAAAGACCTACATGCACAAAAATATTTGTAGTGTATCTTTTTTGTAGTGGCAAAGAATTATAAATTGAAGAGATATTCATCAGTTTGGGAATGGCTGAACATTTAGTGTTTAACAATGTGATGGAGTATTATCATTCTGTAAGAAATCATGGATAAGTGAACTCCAGGAAAACCTGATAAGTCTTACATAAACTGATACTGAGTGAAGTGCACAGAACAAGGAGAATTTTATCCAAATTAACAGCAATATTGTGTGATGATCAACTATTGTAGACTTAGCTTTTATCAGCACAATGATCAAAGACAATTCTAAAGTACTTTTTTTCTTCTTTTATTAATTAATTTTACAATTTTATTTGTTTATATATATTACTAAAATAGTCTTTTTGTAAGAGTAAACATAATCCCCCTCCCCCCACAAAAATAAAATCTCATTAGAAATAAAGTGAAAGAAAGAAAAAAAAATGTGCTTCAGTCTGTGTACTAATACCATCAACTTTGTCTCATGGTGGATAGCCTTCTTTATCATAAGTTCATCAAAAAAGTTACTTCCACAGTTGATGTTGCTGATAATTTTCTCCATCCATTTCTTCCCACTACCAATTATTTCTAAAGTACTTTTGATGGAAAATATTGCCCACATCCAGAGAACGAACCCCACATCCAGAGAACGAACTATGGAGTCTAAATGCAGACCAAAGCATATTTTCTATTTTTAAAATTTATTTTATGATTTATGTTTTTTCTCTCTCATGGTTCCCCCTTTTGTTCTGATTCTTCTTTCTCAAATAATAGGGAAATATGTTTAATGTAGATACACATGTATAACCTATATGAGATTACTAACTGTCAAGTGTGAAACTCAAAATGATACCCAAAAATTAATGTTGAAAACTTTCTTTGAATGTAGTTGACTAAATAAATTAATAAATGAAAAGGACAGACCTAAATAATTGTTTCAACAAGAAATGCTCATATGTAGGTTGAATAAATATAATAAAAATGATAATTATACCTATCATAATTTACTTATTCAATGACATGTCAAACTACCCAACATTACTTTACAGAACTAAACTAAAAATAGTAAAATTCACATGTAAGAAAAAAAGAATCTTAAGAGACATAAACAAAAAAAGTAGGAATCAAGTAGACTCAGTACTGCCAAATCTCAAACCATACTATGAAACAGTAATCCTGAAAATTATATGGTGATTAAAAATATAGAAATTTAAGTCAATTTATCTAATAATCTAGTATTTGATAAACACAAAGACCTTAATTACTTGCATAAGGACTCCCCATTTCATTAAAATTTCTGAGAAAATTGGAAAACTGTTTGGAAGAAATTAGAGTAATGCCAATATCATCTCATATAAAGATATAAGATCTAAATGGATGTAGTTATGGTTAAGTGGAAAAAAATATGGAGCCAGAGTCAAGATGAGGAATAAAGATAGGAATTCAACTGAGCTCTCCCATAAGTCCCTCCAAATACCTTTAAATATGTCTCTAAGCAAATTGTAGAATGGCAGAATTCACAGAAAAAAGACTGAAACATCTGTTGCATCAGAGTTAGAAAGGAGCTGAAACCAATGCAGACTGATCCAACATAGATGGGGCATCAGAAAACCAGGAGCAGGACTCTGGGTTACTAAATCTGTGGCAGCAGTCGAGCTTCCCACACTTCTTAACTTAGAGACTCCAAAGACAATGTAATGTTTAGCAGGAAAGTTGGTTACAAGTCCCATGAAACCAGGAACAGAACTTGGGAGTCTCTGAATCAACATTGGGACCAGCATCTTCTAGAGTTCTCAGCCTACAGATGGTGATGGGGTGGAACAGCTGGTCAGAAAATGATTACAGGAGTCTTTTTGTCCACACGAGGCAGGACTCTTGCTGCTTTGTCCATTATCTCAGATAATAGGTGGTAGTCACAGAAAGGAAGAGCACTAGAACACCAGAGCTTGTGCAGTGGATCAGAGACTTTTGTTATAGTGCCAGGGCAGTGGTCACTCACAGAAAAGAACACAGACCAGGATAATAATAAGCATCTCTCCCTTAGATCATAGCATGTTAAAAAAACTAAAAAATTGCAGATCTTTATAAGTATCTCTTAAAACATCTGCATAATGCCCCTGATGGTTGTGAGAGTGTACCCTGGAAACATTAACAAAGAATTAAAAATCAAGCAATAGGTTGATAAAATGAGCAAATAATAGAAAAAAAAAGATTCTGACCATAGAAAATTTTTATGGTGACAAGGATGATTAAAACATATACTCAGAAGGTAACAAAGTCAAACATTCTATATTCAAAGCCTCCAAGAAAAAAATAAATTGTCCTCAGGCCATAGAAGAACTAAACAAAAATTTTGAAAATCAAGTAAGGGTGGTAGAGAAAAAATTTTGAGAAGAAAAATGTGAATGATATATGGAAATCATGAAAAATGAGCCAACAACTTAGTAAAGGAGACACAAAACAAATAATGAAGAAAATGGTAACTTAAAAACAGACTAGGTCAAATGGTAAAAGAAATAAAAAAATGTCAATGAGGACAAGTGTCTTAAAAAGCAAAACCGACCAATGGAAAAGGAGACAAAATTTACTGAAGATAAAAGAAAAATTCCTTAAAAAGGACAGTTGAATAAATGGAAAAAGGAGGTACAAAAGCATATTGGAGAAAATAATTTCTTAAAAATTAGAATTGAGAAAACTGGACTAATGGCGATGAGAAATTTTAAAAATGAAAAAATAGCAGACAATTTGAAATATCTCATTCAAAAAAAAACAAAACACTGATTTGGAAAGTGATCTAATAAAGATAATGTGGAAATTACTGGACTATCTGAAAACCATGAGCAAAAAATGTACTTTTATGCATTTCTGATGAAAAAACAGGAGTTAAATATAATATCTGCCTTTCAAATTTAAGATGAAATAGGAGTAAATAAAAATAGGGAAGGGAAATTATCAGGGATTAATAAATCCTAATGGGATAATGATATGGGTAACTCATAAGAACTCTCTATGATTATAACAGGTAAGGTTTATGGATGTGTGTGTATACATACATACATGACAAGGAATGTGTTAGTTCTATATGAAGAGATATAAAAATAAAATTAAGGGATGAGAAAGGACTATACTGAGAGAAAGGGAAAGGGATGGATAAAACAGGGTAAATTAACTCATGTAAAATAAGCAAGAAGAAAAATTTACAATGGAGGAAAAGAGGGAGAAGTAAAGGGAATTGAGTGAACCTTATTCTCCTCAGAATTGATGCAAAGAGTGAATAGCTTAGTTGGGCATAAAAATCTTACTTAACCTAATTTCCTAGCAAGAGCAAGGGGATAAGAGAAAGGTGTGGATAATATAAGGAAAGTAGATTGGGAGAGGGGCTAGCCAGAAGCAAAACACTTTTGAGGAGGGAACATAGTGAAAGGAGAGACAGATAACAAAACAAACAGGAGGGAAATAAAATAGAGGAAAATACAATTAGCAATAATAAATGTCAAAATATTTTGAAGGAATTTTTCTGACAAAGGTTTCGTTTCTCAAATATATAAAAGATGGAATTAAACTTATAAAAATAAGAGTCATTCCCAACTAATTTATTATAAAAAAAAGGATGCAATCGAAAAGATGAAGCAATCAAGGAATCTATGATGATATGAAAAAAAAGTCTAAGTCATTATTGGCTGGAGAAATGCAAATTAAAACAATTCTGGGGTTGCTACCTCATACCTATTTGATAGACTAATAGGACAGAAAAGGAAAATGATAAATATTGGAAGAATGTGGAAAAATGAGTTATTGATGCTCTGTTGGTGGAGTTGTGAACTATTTCAACCATTCTGGAGAGCAATTTGTAACTATACTCAAAAGAGTATCAAAGCATGTATAATGGGAGTGTCCCTCCCCCCAAAAAACAACCCCAAAGCCTTGGAAGTGCTACAAATTAGTCTTGTGCTAAGGAAATGAGTAAACAACAGAAAAAGAAGGATCTGACCATAGATAATTACTTTAGTCCCATGCAAGATAAAAATACATACTCAGATGACAACAAAATTGAAGCTTCTAAACCTCCAAGAGAAATAGAAAATGGGCTCAGACTATGGATGAGCTCAAAAAAGATTTTGAAAAGTCATTAAGGAAGATAGAGGAAAAATTGGGAGGAGAAATGAGAGTGATGCAGAAAATTCATGAAAACCAAATCAAAAGCTTGGTGAAAGATATACAAAAAATACTAAAGAAAATAGTATGTTAAAAACCAGTTTAGGCCTAATGGAAAAAGCAAAACAAAAGGCAAATGAGAAGAATGCCTTAAAAAGCAAAATTGGCCAGCTGGAAAAGGAGATTAAAAAAAGCTCTCTGAAGAAAATAACTCCTTCAAATGCAAAATGGAACTAAAGGAAGCTGATGACTTTGCAAGGGAGCAGGAAGATATAAAACTCTTCCAAAAAAGCCAAAAATTAGAAGAAAATGTGAAATATCTCATTGGAAAAAACAACCGACCTTGAAAAACAGATCCAGAAGAATAATTTAAAAATTGGGCTATCTGATAGTCATGACCAGGAGAAGAGCCTAGACTTCATTTTTCAAGAAATAATGCAGGAAAATTGCCCTGAGATCCCAGAAGCAGAGGGTAAAATAGAAATTGAGAGAATTCACCAGTTACCTCCTGAAAGGGATACCAAAAAACAAAAAACAAAAAAAAAAAACTTCCAGGAATATTGCAGCCAGATTCCAAAACTCCCAAATCAAAGAGAAAATTCTAAAAGTTTCCAGAAACAAACAATTCAACTACTGAGGCTCATTGTCAGCATTACACAGGATTTGGCAGTATCTATATTAAGGGCTCATAGGGATTGGAATATGATATGCCGGAAGGCAAAAGAGCTTAGTTTACAGCCTAGAATCAACTACCCAGCAAAAGTGAACATTCTCTTTAAGGGGAAAAGATCTACTTTCAATGAAACAGGGGACTTTCAAAATTTTCTATCAAGACGACCAGAGCTGAACAGAAAGTTTGATCTCCAAGTACAGGACTCTGGTGAACCATTGAGGGAGTGGAAAAGTGGGCCTAAATATGAGGAACTTGCTGATGTTGAACTGTTTGTACTCCTACATGGGAAGAAGATATTGATAACTCACTTGAACTTTCTCAATCATAAGAGCTATTAGAAGGAACATTTATAGACAGGACATAGGAAGAAGCAGAATATAATGGTATGATGTGGTAAAGGGATGGAGTCAATGGGTGATGGGGGAAAGTGGGAGAAAGAAAAAGGAGATGAAGAAGCTGAGAGATTTCACGTAAGAGTAAAGAAAAAGCTTTTTCATTGGATTGGAGGGCAGAAGGGAAGGGGGGAATGAGTGAGCCTTCATTCTCATTGAAAATTACTCAGGGAGGAAATGACATACATATTTAATAGGGTGAGGAAATCTATTTTGCCCTGGAGAAGGATGGGAGGAAAGGGACGGGATGAGGGTGAATGGGGGGAGGTAAGAGGGAATAGGTGATAGAAGAGAGGGAAGATTGAGGGAGAAGATACTCAGATTCAACACACTTTTGGACAGGGCCGGGATGAAAGGAGAGAGAGGAGAGAATAGAATAAATGAGAGTGGAGTGAAATGGAGTAGAGGTACAGCTAGTAATAGCAACTGAGGGAAAAATAATGAAGCAACTTCTCTGGTGGATTTATGATAAAGAAAGTAACTCACCCCAGAGACAGAGTCATTGAAATCTCAATACAGACTGAAGTACAATTCTCTCTCTCTCTCTCTCTCTCTCTCTCTCTCTCTCTCTCTCTCTCTCTCTCTCTCTCTCCTTGAGGTTTCTCATCTTCTTGTGGGGGGGAGGGGGTTTATTTTTTTATGTTTCCTCTTATAACATTCAATTCACATCAATGTACGGCATGGAAACAATGTAGAGACTGTCAGACAGTCTTCAGCTGGGGTGGGAGGGAAGGGAAAATTGTAGAATTCAGAGCCTTGCAAAAGTGATGGGTACATATTACTATTGCATATAATTGGAAAACATAAAATGCTAAAAACTTGAATCTGAAAAGGGGTGTGTGACACAATGAGAATTAAGAACCCCCTTAAAAAAGCATGCATAACCTTTGACTCAGCAATACCATTACTAGTTCAAAAGAGATTTAAAAAAAAGGAAAAAACCCTACATGTAAAAAGTATTTATAGCAGCTCCTTTTATTATGGGAAAGAATTGGAAATTTAGGGAGTGCCCATCAATTGGGGAATGGCAAAACAAATTGAATTGTATGATTATGATGGGATACTATTTGACTATTAGAAATGAAAAAGAAGGCGAAGCCAAGATGGTAACAAGAAAGGATAGTGTCTTAGGCACTCTCTGATAAAACTCATAAGCTAAGGACTCTAACTAAACTTTCGAGAGACAGAACCCACAGAGGGACTCAGGCAGGCAGTTCCCCTACTCCAGGTAACCTGGAAAAGAGCAGAAAGGCTCTGCTCTCCAGGTTTGGAGGGGAGCCCGCCAGAGGGGTGGCCCACCAGAGCAAAAGAACTTCAGCCTCCTGGAGAAGCCCCAGGGTCTCCCAGCATCGGGGGAGTCTCCTGAGCTACACCCTGGGGAGCAGCAGGCACAAATTTGAGGACCACCCGGGGGATCTCTGCCAGATCAAGCACCTGGAGCCCAGCCCTCAGGGCACACAGCAAGCAATGTGGTCTCTTTTGGCAGCCCAGATCCAGGAAACAGAAGCAGGTGGAGCTGGTAAGCAGGAGCCCACCCCCCCACATGAGCCCATTGAACCTAGGTAGGGGAGTGAAGAGAGAGAGAGACTGCAGAGCTCTTCCCCAGCAACAGGACTCTGGGGTTCTGACCACATTCAGATCCTAATTGCAGTCTAGGCCCCCCCATAGACCAGCAGGGCCCCCTCCACCTCAGCCCCATGGCAGAGGGGGGTGCATATGGTCATTCACAGACCAGGAGGGAGGACAGAGCCTCACATACTGAGACCCTTGTGGGAGTGTCCCAAAAACTCAGGAAGCACCCCAAAACCCGGCTCAAGCTGGGAAAATGAGCAAGCAGAGAAAAAAGAGGAACACCATTGAGAAATACATTGTGTATGATCCCAAGAAGGACCAATATACTCATTCTGAAGATGAAGAAGCACAAGCTCCTGCATCTAAAGACTCTAAGAAAAACAGAAATTGGGCTGAGGCTATGACAGAGCTCTAAAAAGACTTTGAAAATCAAATGAGGTAGTTAGAAGAAAAACTGGGAAAAGAAAGGCGAGAGATGCAGGAAAAATATGAAAATGAAATCAGCAGCCTAGTCAAGGAAATCCAAAAAAAGGCTGAAGAAAATAGCATGCTAAAAACCAGCTTAGGTCAAATGGATAAAACAATTCAAAAAGTTATTGAGGAGAAGAATGCTTTAAAAAGCAAAATTGGCCAGATGGAAAAAGAGATAAGAAAACTCTCTGAGGAGAACAACTCCTTCAGACAAAGAATAGAATTCAGGGAGATTGATGAATTTACCAGAAATCAGGAATCATTACTTCAAAACCAAATAAATGAAAAATTAGAAGAAAATTTGAAATATCTCATTGACAAACAACTGATATGGAAAACAGACTTAGGAATGATAATTTAAAAAAAATTATTGGAATACCTGAAAGTCATGATTGGGAAAAGAGCCTTGACATCCTTTTCAAAGAATAACTACAGGAAAATTGCCCTAATATTTTAGAATCAGAGGGCAAAATAGAAATGGAGAGAATCCACCAATCCCCCCAAGAAAAAGATCCCAAAAAACCAAGCCCTAGGAATATTATAGCCAAGTTCCAGAACTCCCAAGTCAAAGAGAAAATATTACAAGCAGCCAGAAGGACACAGTTCAAATATCAACGGAGCTGCAGTCAGGATCACACAGGATTTAGCAGCAACTACATTGGAAGCTCGTAGGGCTTGGAATCTACTATACCGGAAGGCAAAAGAGCTTAGAATGCAGCCAAGAATGAACTACCCAGCAAGGCTGAATGTCCTTTTCCAGGGAAAAAGATGGACTTTCAATGAACCAGTGGAATTTCAAATATTCCTGTTGGAATGGCCAGAGCTGAAGAGAAGGTTTGATCATCAGATACAGGACTCAGGTGAAGCATAGAGATTGGAAGAGAAGGGGAAAATATGAGGGACTTAATGATGATCAACTGTATGTATTCCTGTATAGAAAAATGAGACTGATAATACTCATATGAACTTTCTCAGTTAATAGAACAAGTAGAGGGACCTTTTATAGTTGGAGCACAGGAGAAAGCTGAATTCAAAGATAAAATATGGCGTAAAAATGGAGCCAATAGAAAAAAAAAACGGAAATGTAATGGGAGAAAGAAAAAGGAGAGGGGAAATAGGCCAAGATATTTCATTTAATAAGATTTTTCTTTATTACAACGAGCTATTTCAATGATATGGAATGGGGAAAGGCAAGGGGGGATGAGGGAAACTTCACTTTCATCAGGGGTGGTTAGGAGAGAAAACAGCATATATACTCAATGGGGTATAGGCATCTGGAGTAAGAAGGAGAGGGGGGACAAGGGGAAGGGTTGGGGATGTGAATGAAGGAGGAGAGGATGGACCATGGGGGGGAGAGTGGTCAGTTATAACACATTTTCTTTTTTTACTTCTTGCAAGGGTCTGGGATTGGATGGCCTCTCTGGGACCATAGGGCCAGGTGGATGTTCTAGGCCCCAGAGCCAGGGATGTTTCTGCTGCACCACTTGGCTACTCTACAGCAGAGTCAGAGTGAAAGGAGAGAGAAAATATAGTACATGGTAGTGGAGAAATACAAAAGGAGGGAGTTGTGATCAGCAATGACAACAGTGGAAAAATATGGAAGTAACTTTTGCCATGGACTTACCATAAAGAATGTGATCCACATGCAATAGAGTTGTTGATGTTGGAACAAAGACTCAAGCACATTATTTTTTTATTTTTATTTTTTGGGGGGGCGTGCAGGGCAAATGAGGCTGGGTGACCTGCTTAGGGCCACATAACAGGGTGATTGTTGGGTGTTTGAGGCCAGATTTGGACTGAGGTGCTCCTGGCTGAAGGGTCAATGCTCTGTCTGCCACCCAGCTACTCCTACTATGATTACTATTTTATTTTATTTTGGGTCTTTTTCTTTTTTCTTTTTTTTTTTTTTTGGTTTTTGCAGGGCAGTAGGGTTGGGGTGGCTTACATGTCACATGGCTGGGTGATTATTGGGTGTATGGCGCTGGATATGGGCTCAGATGCTCATAGCTCCAGGGCTGGTGCTCCATCCATTGCTCCACCTGGCCATAACTACATTTATTACTATTATTTTTTATTTTAATTTTTTCTCTCCCCTTTACTTTATCGCTTAAGCAAGTCTATATTTATGGGGGAGGGGGTATTTCCTTTTCTCTTAAACAAGAATATTTTATTAATGTAAAAAAATATTTGTACAAAATGAGAATATATAAAAAATGAAAGAAAAAAGAAATGAAAAAGAAGTAAAACCTAACATTTAAGTGAAATGCACTGATTACGAAGTAGCAACAATATTGTAAGTTGATTTTATTTAGTTATTCTCAGCAATCCAATGAGCCAAGATGACTCTAGAAATTAAAATGTGTAAATGCATCCTCAGAAGAAATGTAAAAAAAACCCTGATGTTGTCTACACATAGATTGAAGCATACTCTTTAAAACCTTTATTTTTTCCATAGTGGCTTTTCTCTAAATGTGTGTGGGTGATGGTGGTGGGGCTCTATTTTGTCTTTTACAACATGAATATTGTGTAAAAGTTTTTATGATCATATGTATAATCTATACTGAATTGCTTGTTTTACGATTGAAAAGAGGTAGGGATGGAGGAAGAAAAATAATTTGAAACTCAAAGTTTTAATAATTAATGTTAAATAATTTTCAAATATAACTGGGAAAAATAAAATACTAAATAAAAATTCCTTAAAAGTCCTCTGTTTATATATAATATTTATTTTTCCCCCTGAAGGGTACTCTGATTTGCTGTCTAGGTAACTTTTGGTTGTAATACTAGCTCCTTTGCCTACTAGAATACTATATTCCAAGTCCTTCGATACTGTAATATAGAAACTGCTAAATCATGTATTATCCTCCTTGTGGCTCCATGATACTTACATTATTTCTTTCTGACTGCTTGCAATAATTTCACTTTGACCTTGGATTTGATTATAATATGTCTGTGAATTTTCATTTGGGGATCTTTTTTACGAGTTGATCATTGAATTCTTTCAATTTCTATTTAAATATCTGATTTTGGAATACCAGGAGAGTTTCCTAGATAATTTCTTGGAAAATAGTGTTTGGGTTCTTTTTTTTTGTTCATTTGTTTAAGGTTTCAATATTCCAATAATTTTTAAATAATTTCTTCTGGATCTCTATTCCAGGTTTTTACATGTAACTAGAGAAATTGAAAATACTAAATAAACAAATACATAGAAACTGATCACATTATTAGCAAGTGAGAGAAAGAAGGTGAGGGGAATGCTTATCAGTTCTGTGGGTAGAAAAAAAATCATGATCAAATAAAGAATATAGAAGACTCAGGAAGATAAAGATAATTTTAATTATATAAAATTTTGTGGGTTTTTAATGCAGAAGCATAACAATAAATCTCAGAAAAATGTGATAAATATTTTCAGTAATATTCTATGATAAAGAAGAATTTTGTAGTAAAGGCAGGGACTGGTGTAAGCTCTCCCACAAATGCCTCCAAATAAATACCTTTAAATAAAGCGTATAAACGAATTCTAAAGTGGCAGATCTCATCAAAAGATGGAGTGAAACAATTTTACAACTCAAACAACTTGGAAGGTTGACAGGAAAGATCTATTGCACCACAATGAGAAGGGAGTGCAATTCAACACAGGCTGAAGCAGCACAGATCAGCCCCCATAAGAGAAGGAATGGACAGCAGGCCAACTGAATCAGGGGCAGCAGTGGAAGTTTCCAGACCTCTCAGCTCACAGATGCCAAAGACAACTTAGAGGTCAAAAATAAATGTCTCTCACATCTAAGTGATAGTGGAGCACAGGTCAGTGAAGAAAATGGCAGGGCATACCCAGCCCTAGCAAATCAGGAGAGACCTTAGAAGGCAGTGATTCTGTAGTGGCAACAGTTAATTGCAGAGCTCTCAGGCAACAGATGGTAGTGGGAATGGAAGGATAGTATTGGAATCTGTTTGATAGCATTGATGTAGTAATCTGTGGCTTTGCCTATACTCAAAAAGGTGACATAGTCCTGTGTCCAGTCCCAGGGCAAGGAGGCAAAATAACACACCAGAGTTAGGTGCACCAGGAGAGTAGGGATTTTCTCACAGTTCTAGGGCAGAAAAGAGTTTTTGTGGTCACTTCCAGACCAGGGTACAGACCAGTTAGTAAAATAATTAGTAAACACATTTAGTAAACACTGTTAATAAATGTGTTTAGAAAACACAGTTACTAAACACATTTCTTTAGGTCATAAGATCTTAGAAGAACAGAAAACTTGCAGGTCACCTCTGAAAACAGGAGGATAATACATCCTCCACCAGTACTTCAACAAAGAATTAAAATCAAGTTATGAGTTGGGGAAATACAAAAGCAACAGAAAATAATATGATCTTAGAAAGTTACCATGGTGACAAAGAAGATCAAAATGCACACTCAGAAGAATAAAACCAAGTCAAAGATCCTACATCCAAAGCCTCCAAGAAAGATATAAATTGCTCTCAGACCATGGAAGTGCTCAAAAAACAATTTGAAAATCAAGTCAGGGGAGACTTCCAGGGTGGAGTCAAGATAGCAGTGTGAAGTTAGCATCCTCCCAGAACTTATCCTTATATAATGTTAAATAAAACCTCTATATAGGTAGGAAAGGTACAGATCCTACCAAAAAAGAAGAACAAGGAAGTTTTCAACTCTTGAAATCATGGAGTATATTCAGTGCAGATCAGTCTCTTCAGGGGAAAAGAGGAGTTATAAGCTTAGCTATGTGACAGAATGGTAAAGTCATGGTAGATTTCTAGTTGCAGTGTAATCCAGTTTACTGGTAGCTATATAGCTGGTAAGCAAGGAGGGTCCCAATTCCATACAAAGTCTGAACTCTGGGAACACTAGGGCAATAGGGAGGACTAAACTTCTGCATAAGCAAAACCTGGACATAAAGGAAGAAATAAACCTCTGCAAATGTAATGCCTGTTATGCATAAGCAATACTTTGACAAGCAATAGACCAAGAACCAGACCCCAAATCCAACACAAAAGGTTAATGGCTATACTTTCTAAACTGCAGGAGCAGGGATCAACTATCAAAATGAGCAAAAAAACAAAGAGTTCTGACCATAGGAAGCTACTCTTTAGATTGAGATAAAAATGCCAACTCAGATGAAAGCAGTGACAAATTACCCTCATGAGAAATTTCAAAGGAGTTTATGAACTGAACTTAAATACAAAACCTCATGGAAGAGATCAAAAAAGATTTTAAAAATAAAAAAGGAAAGGAAGAAAAAAATCTGGGAAAAAGTAATGAGATCAAGGAGAATTTTGAAAAGTTGACCAAAGAAATCAACACCTTTAACAGTAAAAATGATCAACTGGAAAAAAAGGTAATGTATCAATGAAATACAATTGACCAACTGGAAAAGGAATGAAATTCATCATAAAGTAAAATCAACTAACTGGAAAAGGAAACGCAAAACCTAACAGAAAAAAAATCACTCTAAAATTAGAATTGGACAAATAGAAACAAATGATTCTCTGAGACACCAAAATTTTGTTAAATTAAATCAAAAGGCTGAAAAAATATCTTGTAGGAAAAGCAAACAACCTGAAAATAATTCCTGGAGAGGTAATTTATGAATTATTGATCTATTCTAAAGCCAAGATAAAAAAAAGCCTAGAAAATATCTTTTATGAAATTATCATAGGAACCTGTCCTAATATAATAGATCAAAAAGACAAAATAGTCCTTGAAAGAATACAGAACACCTCCAGAAAGATATCCCAGAATAAAATTTCAAGGATTATCATAATTAAATTCCAAAATTTTCAACTAAAGGAGAAAAATACTGCAAGTAGTCAAAAAAGAAGTCATTTGAATACAAAGTAAGTACAATCAGAATTGCACAGGACCTATTGGATTCCATATGAAAGGATCAGATGGCCCAGAAAATTATATTTAGGAAGGTAATCTTTGATGACAACCAAGAGCAAATTACCCTGCAAAATTCAGCATATTCTGTCAAGGGAAAAGATGGATTTTTGATGAAATAGAGGGCTTCAAAAATATTCTGAGAGAAAGATCAGAACTGATCAGAAAAATTGATCTTCAAATTCAAAACTCTAGAGATGCATAAAAGGTAAAAGGAAAGAGGAAAAACACTAATCAAGAAAAGTAAGTTGTATACACCCCTAACAAAGGAAGATAACACATAACTATTGAGAATTTTATTTCTTTTGGAATAAAGAGTTGAATATAGTTGTTAAGCTTAGATGATATAGGCATAAAGGAGAAACGAAAGGATGCTGATTATGAAGGTGCTATTTCTTAAAAAAAGACAGAGGGAAAAAGAGTTCTTAGCAGGTCTATATATAATTAAATCATGAAGTGACCTTACTGTACTAGATAATTTAGTTAAACAGGGTTATAATACAATAGTTACAGAGGGTGAGGATATACTTAGTAGGGTTGGATATAGATAGATAATGAAGCATTAATCCATACTTTAATTGATAAGGGCTATAGTGCTGTAGTTGGAGTTCTAAAGAGACAATAGGAATGAGTGTACCAGATACTTTGATAAGGAAGAGTTGTAGGGCTATGATTGTAGTACTATAGAAATAGAGAGAGAGAGAGAGAGAGAGAGAGAGAGAGAGAGAGAGAGAGAGAGAGAGAGAGAGAGTTTACTGAGAAGGACTGGACATGAAAAGATTATGAAATGATTTTGCTTTGCTTGATGCTTTGGCCAAAATTTGAAGGAGTGTGCTAGATAGGTGGAGGGATAAACAGTTCATGAAATGATTTGGCTTTTCATGATGTTTTGCTTCATGAAAATTGAATGTTCAAGGGGGGTACTTAAAAGAGGGGGATATAAATCAATCACCATTTGATGCGATTTATGACTTTTGAGAAGTGTAGTTTTAATGGGACAAGAGAGGATAATGTACTTAATGACTCTGAGACAATGCTGCTCATCTACCAATCAAGCAATTAATCAATCAGCTTTTGAGAAACTACTTCTGGCAGGACAGATAAAAGACATATATTTTGACAAAGGAGTGGAAGATAAAAGACCAGGTTAAAAAAATAAAGACTACACTAGGTGAAGGCTAGACATTAGTGGATGAATAACACCAGAAGAAATGGCACAAAAATCTATTATAGAAGAAGGAAAGAAGGAAATGTGTCAACACTGACTAAATCCCACTCTCAATTGATTTAGCTCAGAGAGGGAATAACATCCATCCCAGTTGAGTTTAAATATCTATCCTACCTCAAAAGGAAATGGGAGTGGGAAAGGGAAAGAATGGGGAAGGGAGCACTGTTAAAAGAGAAGACAAAGGTAAAAGTAAAAGTTAAAGTTAAAATTTAAAAGAAAAGTTAAGAGGAAAGGAAACAAAATACTAGTGAGAAGGAATAAGAGGAAAATAAAAATAAAAATATAAATGAGGAAAGATAGCATGGAGAGAAATACAGAATTAGTAACCTTAACTGTAAATGTGAATGGGATGAAATGTCTCATAAAACAGAAGCAGATAGTATAATGGATTAAGAACTAAAATCCTACAATATGTTGCTTACAAGAAACATGTTTGAAGCAGAGAGATACACATAGTATAAAGGTAAAAGACTGGAACAAAATATATTATGCTTCAGTGGAAGTAAAAAGAAATCAGAGAGGGCAGCTAAGTGGAACAGTGGATAAAGTGCTAGCACTGGAGTCAGGAGGAACTGAGTTCAAATATGAACAAACTTAATAATTACCTTGGGCAAGTCACTTAACCACATTGCCTTACAAAAATCAACAAACAAAAACAAAAAACAAAAAATCAGGGGGTAGCAATTCTGATCTCAGAAAAAAGCAAAAGCAAAGATAGATATTATTAAAAGACATGAGGAAGAAAACTACATCTTCTTAAGAGGCACCATAAGCAATGAAATTATAACATCATTAAACATATATATGCACCAAGTGGTTTAGCATCCAAATTCTTAGAGGAGAAGCTGAACAAGTTTTAAGGAGTCATAGTAAAACTATAATTGTGCGGGATTAATCTCTTTTTCTCAGAATTATATATATATATATATATATATATATCTAACTCCAAAATAAACAAGAAGAAATTTAAGAAGGTGTATAAAATCTTAGAAAACTTAAATATAATAGACTTTGGAGAAAATTGAATGGACATAGAAAATAATATACCTATACCATGTACTAGTGCATAAAAACCTTATGTCAAATGCAGAAAGGCAGAAATAATAGATGAATACTTTTCAGATCATGCTTCAATAAAAATTACATCTAATAAAGGATCATGCAATGATAAGCCAAAAATTAATTTGAAAATAAATAACCTTATTTTAATAATTGAATAGATATAACAACAAATCATAAAAATAATGAACCATTTCATCCATGAAAATGGCAACCTAAATTTATGGTAGGCAACAAAGCAGTTTTTAGGGGGAATATTATATCTTTAAATTCTTATTTTATTAAAATAGAAAAAAGGAGATCCATGAATTGGCCATGACTATAAAAGATAGAAAAAGAACAAATTAAAGATTCCTAAAAATAAAATTAGAAATTCTGAAAATCACAGGAAAGATTAATAAAATTGAATGCAAGAGGACTATTAATTTAATAAATAAAACTGAGTAAGTTTTATGAAAAAAATATAGTAGATAAATCTTTGGTTAATATGATTTAAAAGATAATGGAGGATACAAGAGTACCAGTATCAAAAATGAAATTACCACCAATGAGGAGGAATTAAACAGCTATTTTCCCCAACTGTTTGCTAATAAATTTGACGATATGAGTGAAATGGGTGGATATTTACAAATATATGAATTTCCCAGATTAACAGATGAGGAAATAAAAACTTGAATAACCTCATTTCAAAAAATAATTGAAGAAAACCATTAATAAACTCCCTAAGAAAATTTACAACATTATTCTATCAAACATTTATGGAAGAATTAATTCCAAATCCACTTAATCTATTTATAAAACTAAGAGCTGAAGTAGTTCTGCCAAATTACTTTTATGACACCAATATAATGCTGATGCCTAAACCAGGAAGAGCCAAAACAGAATAAAAATTATAGACCAGTCTCACTAATGAATATTAATGCAAAAATCTTAAATAAAATTTTCCCAGATTTATAAATCTTTGTATTATTATTAGGATAATACATCATGATCAGGTGGGATTTATACCAGGTAGATAGGAATGGTTCAATATTAGAAAAGCACTCAACATAATTGATCATATGATATCCCAATAGATCTCCCCAAATCTTATGATATACCAATAGATGCTGAAAAAGTCTTTGACAAAATACGACATCCATTTTGATTTTAAAAAGCTAGAGAGTATAAAAATAAATGGAATTTTCCTTGAAATAATAAACAGTAACCATTTAAAAGCATCAACAAATATATGTAATTGGGATAAACTAGGAACATTCCCAATAAGATCAGGGATGAAACAAGGATGTCCATTATCACTACTACTTAGAAATATAAGCATAGAAATGTGAACTTTAGCAATAAGAGAATAAAAAGAAATTTAAGGAATTTGAATTGATAATGAGGAAGCAAAATCTTCACTCTTTGCAGATGATATGATGGTATTCTTAGAGAACCCTAGAAAATCAAGAAAAAATTTACTTGAAATAATTCACAACTTCAATAAAGTAGCAGGATATAAAATAAATCCACATAAATCATCAATATTTCCAAATATGAAAAACAAAGCCCAAAGCAAGAGATAGAAAGAAAAATTCCATTTAAAGTTACTATAGGGGCAGCTAGGTGGCACAGTGGATAGAGTAAGCCATGGAGTCAGGAGGACCTGTGTTCAAATCTATGCCTGTGTGTCTGGCAAGTCACTTTACCCTATTACCTAAAATAAATTAAATTTAAAAAAATAAAATAAAATTACTGTGGTCAACATAAAATATTTGGGAATCTATCTCCCAAGACAATTCTAGAAACTGTATGAACACAATTACAAAACACATTTCACACAATGTCTAATATAAACAATAAGAAAAATATCAGTTGCTCATGGTTTGACTGAGTTAATATAATAAAAATGGCAATTCTACCCAAATGAAAATAATTGCTTAGTGCCATATCAATCAAACTACCAAAGTATATACTTACAGAGCTGGAAAAATTAGTAACACAATTTATCTAGACATAAAAAATGTCAAGAATATTACACAACCTTATGGTAAAGAAAATGTAGACAACTGACTTGACTGTAACAAATCAAAAACTACATTATAAATTGGTAATCAACATTGCTTGTTATGGGTTCAGAAATAGATTAATGGACCATTGGTTACAACAGATATAAGAGAAGCAGCAGTAAATAACTATAACAGCTACAAAATGCAGCTGGTAGACAGCATGCGAACCTCAGGGTGATTTTATGGAACTGCCTGTGGGTTTACTAAATGCTTTAGTAAAGGAAGCCGAGCTACCACAGAATTTTCACTAAAAACTGCAAAAAAATATATATTGTATATTTTTCCATTAAATCTTTTAAAAGTAAAGTTGGATATGTATATCATGGAACACTATTTTTCTATTAGAAACCAGAAGGGATAGGAATTCAGGGAAGCCTGGAAGGATTTGCATGAACTGATGTTGAGTGAGATGAGCAGAACCAACAAAACATTGCACACCTTAACAACAACATGGGGGTGATGATCAAACTTGATGGACTTGTTCATTCCATCAGTGCAACAATCAGGGACAATTTGGGGATATCTGGAATGGAGAATGCCATCTGGAACCAGAGAAATAATTGTAGAGTTTGAACAAAGACAAAAGACTATTACCTTTAAGTTAGGAAAAAACCGGGGCGGAGCCAATATGGCGACAACAGTGGATTGTGTCCTGGGCGCTCTCTCATAAATCTTTGAAACTAAGGACTCTAACTAAATTTATCAAGAGACAGAGCCCACAGAAGGGACCCAGTGAGGTAGTTCTCCTACTCAAGGTAATCTGGAAAAGAGCAGAAAGGCTCTGCTCCCCGGGGTCGGAGGGGCTGCCTACCAGAGGGGTGGCTGGCCAGAGTGAAAGAACTTAAGCCTCCTGGAGGCAGTCCCAGGGTGCTGGGAGCCATGGCTCACAGCAGCGGGGTAGTTTCCTGACCTACTTCCCGGGGAGCACAGGGCACAAGTTGGGGGAACAAAGGGGGGGACTTCTGCCAGAGTGACCACGTGGAGTCCAGCCCTCAGGGCACACAGCAAGCTGCTTGGCCACTGCATGCCAGATCCAGGAAAAAGAAGCAGGCGGAGCCTCCCCCACTGCATAAGCCCATTGAGCTGAGGGAGGGGAGTGAAGAGAGACTGCAGAGCACTGTCCTCTGCCCCTGGAACAAGACTCTGGGGCTCTGACCACATAGAACATCAGGGCCACCCCCCCACCTGAGCCCCGTGACAGAGGGGGGCACTTATGGTCATTCACATAAAAGGAGGTTGGACAGATCTTCACATACTGAGACCATTGTGGAAGTGTCCCAAAAGTTCAGGAAACACCCCAAAACCAGGCTTAGGCTGGGAAAATGAGCAAGCAGAGAAAAAAGAGGAACACCATTGAGAAATACATTGTGTATGATCCCAAGAAGGATCAATATACTCATTCTGAAGATGAAGAAGCACAAGCTCCTGCATCTAAAGACTCCAAGAAAAATAGAAATTAGGCTCAGGCTGTGACAGAGCTCAAAAAAGACTTTGAACGTCAAATGAGGAAGTTAGAAGAAAAACTGGGAAAAGAAAGGAGAGAGATGCAGGAAAAACATGAAGATGAAGTCAGTACCCTAGTCAAGGAAATCCAAAAAAAGGCTGAAGAAAATAGCATGCTAAAAACCAGCTTAGGTCAAATGGATAAAACAGTTCAAATAGTTATTGAGGAGAAGAATGCTTTAAAAAGCAAAATTGGCCAGAGAAAAAGAGATAAGAAAACTCTCTGAGGGGAACAAATCCTTCAGACAAAGAATAGAATTCAGGGAGATTGGTGAATTTACCAGAAATCAGGAATCAATACTTCAAAACCAAATAAATGAAAAATTAGAAGAAAATGTGACATATCTCATTGAAAAAAACAACTGATATGGAAAACAGACTTAGGAAAGATAATTTATTGGAATACCTGAAAGTCATGATCAGGAAAAGAGCCTTGACATCATTTTCAAAGAATTACTACAGGAAAAATTGCCCTGATATTCTAGAAGCAGAGGGAAAAAATAGAAATGGAGAGAATCCACCCATCTTCCCAAGAAAGAGATCCCAAAAAAACCAACCCCTAGGAATATTATAGCCAAGTTCCAGAACTCCCAAGTCAAAGAGAAAATATTACAAGCAGCCAGAAGGACACAATTCAAATATCGTGGAGCTGCAGTCAGGATCACACAGGACTTAGCAGCAGCTACATTGGAAGCTCTTAGGGCTTGGAATATAATATACTGGAAGGAAAAAGAGTTTAGAATGCAACTGAGAATCAACTACCCAGCAAGGCTGAATGTCCACTTCCAGGGAAAAAGATGGATTTTCAATGAACCAGGGGAATTTCAAATGTTCCTGTTGGAATGGCCAGAGCTGAACAGAAGGTTTGATCTTCAGATACAGGACTCAGCTGAAGCATAGAGATTGGAGGAGAAGGGGAAAATATGAGGGACTTAATGATGAACTGCATGTATTCCTGCATAGAAAAATGACACTGATAATATTCATATGAACATTCTCTGTTAATAGGCCAAGTAGAGGGAGCTTTTCAGAAGAAAGCTGAATTCGAAGATTAAATATGGAGTAAAAATGCAGTTAATAGAAAAAAGGGAAATGTAATGGGAGAAAGAAAAAGGAGAGAGGGAATAGGCCAAGATATATATCATATAATAAGATTTTTCTTTATTACAATGAGCTACTGCAATGATATGGAAGGGAGGAAGGCAAGGGGGGGATGAGGGAATCTTTGCTCTCATCAGAGGTGGCTAGGAGAAGAAACAGCATATATATACACAATGGGGTATTGGCATCTGGAGTAAGAAGTGAGGGAGACATTGGGAAGGGGTGCTGATGTGAGTGATGGAGGAGAGGATGGACCATGGGGGGAGAGTGGTCAAATATAACACATTTTCTTTTTTACTTCTTGCAAGGGGCTGGGACTGGATGGCCTGTCTGGGACCATAGGGCCAGGTGGATGCTGGGCCTAAGGGGTGGTATTGGGGCTCAGGGCCACTTGGCCCCAGGGCCAGGGCTCTGTCTGCTGTGCCACTCAGCTGCCCTACAGCAGAGTCAGTGAAAGGAGAGAGAAAATATAGTACATGGTAGTGGAGAATATGAAAGGAGGGAGTTGTGGTCAGCAATAGCAACAGTGGAACTATATGGAAGTACCTTTTGCCATGGACTTATCCTTAAGAATGTGACCAACTCGTGACAGAGTTGTTGGTGTTGGAACAAAGACTCAACCACATTTTTTATTATTATTATTTGGGGGGGGTGCAGGGCAAATGGGGCTGCATGGCCCACCTGGTGCCACATAGCAGGTTAATTGTTGGGTGTCTGAGACTAGATTTGGACCTAGGTGCTCCTGGATCAAGGGCCAATGGTCTGTCCGCCACCTAGCCACCCCTACTATTATTACTATTTTATTTTATTTTGGGTTTTTCTTTTTTTTTTTTTTTTTGGTTTTTGCAGGGCAGTGGGGTTTGGGTGGCTTGCATGTCACACGGCTGGGTGATTGTTGGGTGTACGGGACTGGATGTGGGTTTGGGTGCTCTTGACTCCAGGGCTGGTGCTCCATCCATTGCGCCACCTGGCCATACCTACAATTATTACTATTTTTATTATTTTTTTAACTTTAATTTTTTTTCTCTCCCCTTTATCACTCAAGTGAGTCTATATTTTTTTGGGGGAGGGGGTACCTTATTTATTCTTAAACAAGAATATTTTATTAATGTATAAAAACATTTGTACAAAATGAGTATAAATAAATATTACATATAAAAAATAAAAAAATTAAAAATTAAAAAATAGATTAGAGGAAGTTCAGAGAACAAAGAGAAGGAAAGAGACTTTGCTCCCTTTTCAGCAAGGACCAGATATGGAGAATGTGCCAAATTAATAAATGTTTGAAAAGTATAGAAGGAAAATGAATTCTTTCACTCAACAAACATTTGCAAAAGGTTTGTATTAAGCCTAGGTTCACCTATATTTCTATAGAAATGAGTTGGGAATATTAAAAAAAATTCAAAAATTTTTTTTACACTAGGTCCTTTACCACAGGGAGTCTATTGGGGTTAAGGCAGAAACATAGGAAACTATATTACAGACAATATTGTGTGAAACACAAAGCGGAGTGCCATAGTAAATATCAAGCCAGAAGATTTGGGTTCAAGTCTGGTTTTGACACATCCTGACAGTGTGATAGTGGCCTAATCACTTATTTTCTCAGTCCTGGAGGCAAGACTTTAAGAGTAAAATTTGTTGTAACAATCAGGGACAATTTTGGGTTATCTGCAATGGAGAATACCATCTGCATCCAGAGAAAGAATTGTGGAGTTTGAACAAAGACCAAGGACTATTACCTTCAATTTAGAAAAAAAAAAAACATGTTACCTTATTATGCAATCTTGCTATCTCTTATAATTTATTTTTCTTCCTTATTTTCTTAAGGATATATTTTCTTCCTTATATTCTTTAAGGATATGATTTCTCTGTCATCACATTCAACTTAGATCAATGCATACCATGGAACCAAAGTAAAGACTAACAGATTGCCTTTTTGGGGGGGTGAGGGGGAGGGAAGCAAGAATGGGGGGGAAATTGTAAAACTCAAAATAAATGAAATCTTTCAAAAAAAAATTTAGGGAAAAACCCTGATATTTTATTATATAATTTTGCTATCTCTTATTCTTTATTATTCTTCCTTAAGGATGTGATTTCTCTCTCATCACATTCAACTTAAATCAATGTATGCCATGGAAACAATGTAAAGACTAACACACTGCCTTCTGTGGAGAAGGGGAGGGAAGCAAGAAGAGGGGAAAAATTGTAAAAAAATCAAAATAAATAAAATCTTTCTTTAAAAAAGTAAGATAGGGGCAGCTTTGATCTATACTAATTTTTTCTTTGACAAGTCAAAGATATTAGTTTCAGGGATATGAACTCTATATTCAACAAAAACTGCTTGAAAACTGAAAAATTGCATGGTAAAAACTAGGCATAGATCTACATCTCACAATTTATCAAAATGAGCTCAAAATGGGTACAGAATTTAAATATGAAGGGAAATACCTATGATCAATTAACAGATCAAGAAATATTTGTTGGAACTGTAGAAAGGGAAAATAATTATGACTAAACAAGAAATAGTACACATTATAAATTACAAAAATGCCTAATTTTGATATATTAAATTAAAAGTTTTTCCACTAAAATAAAAGTGTAACCAAGATTATACAGATAACAGAAAGTTGGGAAACAACTTTCATAGCTAGTTATTCTGAGAAAGGCCTCATTTCTAAAAATATAGTGAATTGAGTCAAATGTATTTTTTTAATAGATAAGTGCTCAAAAATATGAAAAGTCAGCTTTCAAATGAAGACACTTATATAATCATGAAAAATCCTCCAAATCATTATTGAGGAATCACCTCATACCTTTCAGACTGACAAAGATGACAGAAATAGAAAATGATTAATGTTGGAGAGATTGTGGGAAGATTGGACTATTAATACACTGGTGGTAGAGTTTTGAACTAATCCACATTCAGGAATTGTGCCTTAAAAGCAATAAAACTGATCATACCCTTTGACTCAGCAATACAAAAATTGGGCCTATATTCAAGCAAATCATAAAAAAATTGGGAAAACTCCCAAATGTTCAAATTTATTCTCATCAAGTTCTTTTTTATTTTCTTTATAAAACTTTTTAACTGGTGTTTTGCTTTTCCAAATACATATTATGAAAGTTTCTTTTAACATTCATTTATATGCCTATGTATATTTCTAAGTTACAAAATTTCCTTCCTCACTTCCCACTCCCATCCCAAGTAGTGAACAGTCAGGTTAATATTGTATTTACACAGCTATATTAAGCATGTTTACAGGTTAGCCATTTTCAGTATGAGGAATTAAGGTTAAGGAAAGAAATGATTCAGATTATTTTTTTATAGTGAATGATGTAACCTCTGGTTAATTTGTTTAAAAAGAAAGTAGAAAACCAAATTACCAGTATTATAAATGAAATAAGGCAAACTCATCTGCAATGAGGAGGAAATTAAAGTAACAATGTGGAATTATTTTGCCCTACTGTATGCTAATAAATTTGATAATCTAAGTGAACTGGATGAATATTTATAAAAATATAAATTGCCCAGGTTAAATGAAGAGGCAATTAAATACTTAAATAGCCTTAGCTCAGATAAAGCAATTCAACTAGCCATAATTGAACTCCCTAAGAAAAAATCTCCAGGGCCAGATGGATTCACAAGTGAATTCTATCAAACTTTTAAGTAACAATTGGTTCTAATTCTATATAAACACTTTGGAAAAATAGGTGAGGACAGAACTTTGCCTAACTCTTTCTATGACACCAATATGGTACTGATATCTAAACCAGGAAGAGTCAAAGCAGAGAAAGAAAATTCTAGACCTATCTCATTAATGGATATAGATGCAGAAACCTTAAATAAAGTCTTAGCAAAGCAATTACGGCAAGTTATCACTAGGATAATACACTGTGACCAATCAGGATTTATGTCAGGAATGCAGGGTTGGTTCAATATTAGGAAAACTGTTAGTTTAATTAACTATACCAATAATGAACCTATCAGAAATCATATGATTATATCAATAGAACCCGAAAAATTCTTTGACAAAAATACAGCACCCATTCCTACTAAAAACACTAGAGAGCATAGAAATAAATAGATTGGTCCTCAGAGTAATAAGCAATAAGTATCTCAAACAATCAACAAGCATTATATGCAATGGAGATAAGCTAGAGGCATTCTCAGTGAGATCAGGGATGAAACAAGGATAGCTATTATCACCACTACTATTCAATGTTGTGTTAGAAATGTTAGCTCCAGCAATAAGAGAAGAAGAGGAAACTGAAGGAAATAGAATTGGGAAGGAAGAAACAAAACTCTCACTCTTTGCAGATGATGTAATGGTAAAACTGGAGAATCCTTAAAAAATCATCTAAAAAACTACTAGAAACAATTAGCAACATTAGCAGAGTCATAGGATATAAAACAAACCCTCATAAATCCTCAGTATTTCTATATATTACTAGAAAGATACAGCAGAAAGAGCTAGAAAGAGAAATCCCATTCAAAACACCTTCAGACAATATAAAATACTTGGCAGTCTACCTCCCAAGGTAGACTCAGAAACTCTATGAAAACTACTGCAAAACATTTCTTTCACAAATAAAATCAGATTTAAAAAACTAGGCAAATATCAATTGCTCATAAATAGGTAGAGCTAATATAATAAAAATGACAATTCTACCTAAATTAAACTACTTATTTAGTGCCCTACCAAGCAAAATTCAAAAAAAAAACTTTAATAACTTAGAAAAATGTGAATAATTTCATATAGAGAAATAAAAAGTAACCAATTTTCAGGGATTTAATAAAAAAAGCAAAAAAGAAGATGGCTTAGGGGCAGATAGAGCACCAACCCTGGAATCAGGAGTACCTGACTTCAAAATCAGTCTCAGACACTTTATAATTGTCTAGCTGTGTGACCTTGGGCAAGTCACTTAACCCCATTGCCTTAAATAAAATTTTTTTAAGAAAAGATGATTTAGCCTTACAAGATCTAAAATTATATTATAAAACATAGGTCATCAAAACTAAAAAATAGAGAAGTGGATTAATAGAAGAGACTAGGTGCAAAACAGATAGTAAGAAATGATTATAGGAATCTGCTGCTTGATAAAACCAAAGATTCCAGCTTCTGTGATAAAAGCTCTCTCTTCCATAAAACCTTCTGGGAAAATTGGAAGTTAGTATGGCAGAAACTCATATTAGACCAACATCGCACATTTTATACCAAGATAAGATTGAAATGGATATAGGATTTAGACATAAAAGACAATAATATAAGGAAACTAGGAGATCAAGGAATAGTTTGCCTATCAGATCTATGGAAAGGGAAACAGTTTATGACCAAGGAAGGGATGGAGAACATTATTAAAAACAAACTAGATAATTTTTATTAAGTAATTTAAAAAGCTTTTTCACAAACAAAACCACTGTAACCAAGATAAAAAGAAATGTAGTAAATTGGGAAACAATTTTCACAATGAATTTTTCTGACAATGGACTCATTTCTAAAATATATAGATAACTGAGTAAAATGTATAATAAAACAAGCCATTCCCCAATTGACAAATGGTCAAAGGTTATGCAGAGGCAATTTACAGCTGAGGAAATCAGTTATCCATAGTCTTATGAAAAATTGCTCTAAATCATTACTGATTATAGAAATGCAAATTAAAGTATCTATGAGATACCACCTCACACCTCTCTGACTGGCCAATATGACCAGAAAGGACAATGATCAATGTTGGAAGGGACGTGGGAAATCTAGGACACTAATGCATTGTTGGTGGAGCTGTGAACTCATCACCTTCCTTTTTTCCTTTTTTTTTTAGATTTTTGCAAGGTAAAATGGGGTTAAGTGGATTGCCCAAGGCCACACAGCTAGGTAATTATTAAGTGTCTGAGACTGGATTTGAACCCAGGTACTCCTGACTCCAAGGACAGTGCTTTATCCACTACGCCACCTAGCTGCCCCCTCATCAACCTTTCTTGAGAGCAATTTGGATTTACATCCAAAGAGCAATGAAAAGTTGAATACTGTTTGATCCCAGAAATACCACTCCTAGTTTTATACCCTGAAGAGCTCATTAAAAAGGGTAACATCACTTGTACAAAAATATTCATAGCAGCCCTGTTTGTGGTGGCAAAGAATTGAAAATTGAGTGAATGTCCATCAATTGGGTATGGCTGAACAAATTGTTGTATATCTATGTTATGAAACACTGTTGTTCCATTAGAAACCAGAGGCAATTTACAGATGAGGAAATTCGGAGATAGGGAATTCAGGAATGGGAATTCAGAGAAGACTGGAAAGATTTGCATGAACTGATATTGAGTAAGATGAGCAGAACCAGAAGGATGTTATGCACCTAACATCAATATGGGAATGATGATCAACCTTAAAATGGACTTGCTCATTTCATCAGTGCAACAATCAGGGAAAATTTTAGGTTATCTGAGATGGAGAATACCATCTGTAGCCAAGGAAAGAATTGTGGAGTTTAAATAAATATTACCCTTAATTTTAAAAAAAAGGGATCTTATTATGTAATTTTTGCTAGCTCATATTTTATTTTTTCCTTAAGAATATGATTTCTCTCTCAAAACATTCAATTTAGATCAATTGATAGTATGAACACAATGTAAAGGCTATCAAACTGCCTTCTGTGGGGAGGGGTGGGGGGGAGAGAAAAGCCAGATTGGGGAAACAATTGTAAAATTCAAAAAAACAATAAATAATAAAGTGAATGATGTAATCTTCCTCAGATTCTGAACAACTTTTTGTTTTATTTTGTTTTGTTTTTCTACTTCTGTATAGGGCTAGTATTTTCCATAGCCAGTCTAATAGAGTTGTCCTAGTTCTCTGAACTGCTGAGAGCAGATACATCCAACAGGACTGATCATCTCACAATGTTGTTGTTAATGTGTATATTGTTCTCTTGGTTCTGCACCCTTCATTTAGTCTCAGATCCTGTAATTCCTTCCATGCTTCTCTAGAGTCTGACCAATTATGAGTTCTTATTGAACAATACTATTCTATACTATTCATGAGCCATAACTTTTTTTAACAATTATCCAATTGATAGGCATCCCCTCAATTTCCCATTCATCAAACTTTTTTGATGTTGAAAAGAATTGGGAAATTGAGGGGGGCACCTATCAACTGGGAAATTGTTGAAAAACTTTTAATAAATGAATGCTATGGAATACTATTATTGTATACAGTCCTATTCTGAATTCTTTCTATAAGAACTATATTTTCTAAAATAAATCATGGATGGTAGAACTTTAGAGAAGCAAGGAAAGAATTACATATATTGATGCTGAGCAAACAGAGCAGAATGAAAAGAACATTGTACACAATAACACCAAAATTGTGAGTTGATCAGCTATGATGGATGCTGCTCTTTTCAGCAATTCAAAGATCTAGGACAACCCTGGGAAATTTGTTATGGACAACACCACACACATACAGAAAGGGAAAAAACAGAATATGAATGGATGCTATGTTGATTTAAAAAAACCAAAATCTTCTCTTATGCTTTTCCTTCCTATCCCACAATTTTCTTTCTTTTCTCTTAGTCCTAATTCCTCATACACAAAATGATTTATATGTAAACATGTTAAATGAAAATATACATGTGCAACTTTTAACAGATTGTTCCCTGTTGAGGGGAGGGGGAGTGGGAAGAAAGGGTGATGGGAAAATGTGTAACATAAACATGCAAGTGCATGAATATATAAAATCTTTTATAACAAGAAAATAAAATAAAATATGAATTAAAAAGAAGAAAAGACAATCAAGTGAGGAAGATAGAGGGAAAATTTGGAAGAAAAATGGGATTGATGTGGGAAAATCATGAAAATCTAGTCAGAACCTCAGTAAAGGAAAAAAATGCTAAGGTAAATACTACCATAGAACCAAAGTAGGTCAAATGGAAAAAAAGAAGTACAGAAAGCCAATGAGGAGAAAAATGTCTTAAAAAGCAGAATTGAGGAGGCAGCTAGATGGTGCAGTGGATAGAGCACAGCCCTGGAGTCAGGAGTACCTGAGTTCATATCTGACCTCAGACACTTAATAATTATCTAGCTGTGTGACCTTGGGCAAGCCAGTTAACCCCATTGCCTTACAAATACCTTTTAAAAAAGCAGAATTGAATAAATGTAAAAGGAGAAAAAATTCACAGGAGGGAAAAATATTCCTTAAAAAGTAGAATTAACTAAATATAAAAGAGGTACAATAGCTCATTGAAAGAATTAATTCCTTAAAAATTATAATTGAGCCAATGGAAACTAAAGAAACTTTTTGAAAAGTCAGAAATAATCTCACAAAAATGAAAAAATAAAAGACAATATGAAATATCTCATAGGAAAAACAGTCTTGAAAATAGATCAAGGAGAGTTAAGTAGAAAAAAAATCTTCAACTACCTGAAAATCATAGTAAATATAAACTGCCTAGACACCACCTTTCAATGAATTATCAAGGAAAACTTCCCTGATATTCCAGGAACAGAGGGTAAAATGGAAATTGAAAGAATCTACCAGTTGCCTCCTGAAAGAGTTCTCAAAATGAAGCATCCCAGGAATATTATAGCCAAATTCCAGATCAAGGGAAAATATTGTAACCAGTAAGAAAGCAATAATTTAAGTATTGTGGATCCCCAGCAAGAATATTACAAAGTTTAACATCTTATATATTAATGGATCATAGGTCTTGAAATATGATGTTCCTAAAGACAAAAGAGCTTGAATTACAAGCAAGAATAAACTACTTAGCAAAACTGAGCCAATTCTTTCAGGGAAAAAGATAGGCATTCAATTAAATAATGGAATTAAAAACTTTCCTGATGAAAAGATCAGAGTTGAACAGAAAACTCGATCTTCAATTATTAAACTAAAGAGAATCATAAAATGATAAACAGGAAAGGGAAATCACTAGACAATGTTGAACTGTTTATATTCCTACCTGCGAGGATGATGCTAGTAGCTCATAAGAACTCTCTCATTATTAGCTCAGTTAGAAGGAATATATATATATATATATATATATATATATATATATATATATATATATATATATATGAAAACAGAGGATACAGGTTACAGGTATGGGTTGAATATGAAGGGAGGATATCTAAAAAATTAAATTGAGTGACAACTAATGGCCTTGGAGAAAGGGAAATTGGGAGGCAAAATGGGATAAATTTTCTCACATAAAGAGGTGAAGAAAAGCTTTTACAGTGGAGTGGAAGGGAGAGAGGTAAGGGAAGGTGACTGTTATCAGAACTGGCTCACAGAAGGAATATTATACACAATAAATTGAGTTCAGAAATCTGTTTTACCAAAAAATTGAAATTCTGAGGAAAAAATTCTGGAGTCTGGAGTTAGACCACAGCATACTATTTTACCTTCCTAAAACTTGTTTTATATTTTTCCCGCCTTCTCAAATTATTTCCCTTTTAACCATATTTCTTCTTTCATAACATGGCCAATATGGAAATATGTTAAAATGATTGTACATGTATAACATAACAAATAGCTTGCTGTCATGGGGAGAGGAGAGTGAAGGGAGGGAGAAAAAAAGATGTGGAACTCAAAACTTACAAAAAGACCAATGTTGCAAACTATCTTTGCATATAATTGAAAAATAAAATAAAATTACATTCAAAAATATTCTATGATAAAAGATTTATTTCAAAAATACATAAAGAACTGATTCAAATTTATGAGAGCAAGAGTCATTCCTCAATTGATAAATGATCTATATGAACTGACAGTTTAAGGGAAGGAACTCAGGATATCGCTAATCCACATTAAGACACAATTCTCAAAATAAATAATAATTAGAAAAATTCAAATCACAATTCTGACATTCTTCTTCACACTCATAAGTTGGGCAAAAGTAACAATATAGATAGGTGCCAACTGTTGGAGGTACTGTGATATATTGGTGAGCTGCTGATAGACTTGTGAAAAGGTACAACTGTTCTGGAAAGTAATTTTGAATTATTTACTAATTGTAATTTAATACCAAATGACTTTCCCTGGGGATGAACATCACAGGGATGATGCATTTTTTTTATCTTGAAAAGGCTACAAACCAAGACCAAAGTGGAACAAAGTACATGATCTTTTCTTTGAAGAAGATTGTGCACTGAATGCAACCTCTGAAGCTGAGATGCAAAAATGTATGGATCAATTCTCTCCTGCTTGTGAAAACATTGGTCTAACAATTAACAATAAGAAAATTTAGATGTTACATCAGTCAGCATTGCACAATCCATATGTTTGATTATAGCAAATGGAAAAATTTTGAATACTCATAGGTTCACTTACCTCAGCAGTGTTCTCATAAACAAGGTATGAGATCAATACCCACATTGCCAGAGTTAGCTCAGTATTTGTGACGATCCAAAAGAAAGTGTAGGTGAAAAAGCGATATTAGACTGTTTACTAAACTGAAGGTCCATAGAGCCATTGTTCTGACCTCATTGCTATGAAAATTGGACAGTCTAACAGCTCCAAGACAGGAAACTGAATTGCTTTCATTTAAATTGTTTTAGGAAGATTCCAAAGATCATTTCACATGAGAAGACACCAGACCCTGAGGTCCTTTCTTGAGCTAAAATGAGAAGCATTTATACTGCTACAGAGGGCATAAGTATGATGGGCTGACCATTGTTAGAATGCCAAAAATATGTTTGCCAAAAGATTATTTTATGGAGAACTCACATAGGGAAAGAACTCATAAGGAGGTAAGAAGCAATACTGAGACACTCTGAAGGTCTTTCTTAAGAATTTTAGAATTGGTTATGCAACATGGAAGACACTGGCACAGGACCATGCAGTATCAGAAAGGGTGTTGCACATTATGAGCAAGGCAGAATTGTACAGTTCAATGGAAGCATGAGATACTTATGTTTAGAGTACACATCTCTGGTGTTCAAATGGACTATTTGTGCCCAACTTGTGGTAGAGCATTCTGAGCACATATTAGTCTGATCAGCCACAGTTGTACATGCTGTAATTCGTCTCTAACATAGTGATGTCATTTTGATCTTCTTTGATAACAAAGGAAAGAATCCAAACAATCAATCAAACAAAAACCAAGTGTCTTTTACCCAGGTATAACAATTCTAGATAAAAAGAGATAAAATAAATAACAAATTTGTAGAGATACAAGTTTATTACAGCTTTTATTGAATATTGTGAAAAATTCCTGGAATTAAATTTATGCTCATAAGTTGATGAATGACTGAATAAATAGTGATATATGAATAAAATTAAAAACTATTATACTGTAACAAATAAGAAACAGGTAATTTCAAAAAGATATAGAATGATTTGTTTGAACTGATGCAAAGAGAAACAAGCACATTCCCAAGGATAATTTATTCTGACATTAATATTATAAAAATAATTTTGAAGACATTCATAAACTTATGAAAAGTAGGGTTTTTATAATAGTAATATTATTATAAAACAAGCACCTTTAAAAGTTATAATGAGGAAACATAGTATCTCTAGATGAGAATTCATGGATGTATGGTACAGAATGAAATATTTACTGTTTTTTGTATACAGACTTTGAGGAAACTATTTTGCTCCAAAAATTTTGTTCCAAAGAATTAAATTTTTGTTTTCTCCTTTGTTCAGTGATTGGGAAAGGACAAACATAGATTTCTGCTAATTAAATAGCATACTTAAAGTAGAAGGGTTGAAGGGTTATAGGCATAGGCTTTTTCAAATACTTCTGGATGTGTTCATTGTTAGTTTTAGAGGATTATTTTCTTTTGTTACAAGAAAGATTACTCTCACTGTGAGAGTAATTTGAATTTGCAATTTAAAAAATTGTAGATTAAACTTTTTCCCTTTGTTTTAAGAAGTTATGGCCTCACTGCATTTGATTAGATAGGGGAATCAAATGGTAAGATCTGAATGTGGCAGCTAATGTGAAAGTCATGAAGCAGAGACCAATTGGAATGCTGTTGTAATGATCTAGTCAAGAAATTGTGTGGGTATAAAATAATCATTAAAGAAAATATTTAAAGGCAAAGACAGATGAATATTGATTGATGCTATCTGAGAAGGGCCTGAAGTAGGTCAAGAAATGTGTGAACTAATAATCTACAGAAGAGAGTAGGCGAGGATTAGCCTGACTTGAAGAGATTTCTTTATTAAAAAAGGAGCTTTGTTTGCAAAGACCAAGGTACAAAACATAATCATGGAAAAGGAGAGTGAAGCATTAGGGATAAAATAAATATTGATATTAATGTTGGCAGAAGTAATAGGACATGTATTTTCATCAAAGAAGAGAGAAATTCTGAATTATAGGTACTGGTGAAGGAAAAATGCAGGTATTGTTTAGTCAAAGTGAAAAGAGCAGAACATGTACATGGAAACTAAATTAGAATAGTGGGCAAGTCTACGTGTGTACCTGAGCAATGAGATGGATCCTTATCACTGGATTACAGGGTCAGAGGACATATTTATCAGAAAGCATTAACTTTTGTAACCACTGATAAACATTTTGCAAGTGTTTCCAACTATGTTTTTCACCATGAGTTTTGAGAGACCTGAGGAGTTGAGAAAATGTCTTGATGGAACAGGAGTCAATGTCCTAGCATTATCTTCTCCATTTTCTCATCCAAGCATTCTACACCCTTAGATTATATTGATGCTCTACCATGATTCATTGAAACAAAACTTTTGCTATCATAAAACAAATGAGAGTATAGCACCTCTTGCTGGCCTAGACATAGTCATGGAATGATTTAGAAAACAGTCTCTTCACCTATACAAGAGCATAAAACAAACACTAGACATTGCCATTACAATTAAGATCAATACCACTCTTCACGATAAACAATCTCTTGAAGGGTGAACAGTCAAAAAGTCCTATAGCAAACAACCTCCCAATTCTTCTTCAAATTCTAGTAAGGAAGAACTTGTGTTAATTGAAAATCATTTTCTTCCCTTCAAGTACTCTCCAACTCTTTACCTTCATCTACCTCACACTTCTAAGTCCTTATCAAATTCTGTTCTCTCTTGAACCTAGCTTTATATATGCTTACACTATCATCTCTGTTTTCTCTTATCTTCAATCTTAACCTTTTAACTTATTTCTTTCCTACAGACTATAATTATGGTTTGCTAAGCAAACATTTTCTCATCTTATACATTTTAAGCTTGTTTTTCTTCACCTTTCTGTTTCAGACTCTTGGTTCCTCTGGAAGGAACAATATTTATTTTAGAAATGCTCCCTTGCTAGAGACAATTTAACAATCTTCAGATTGTCATAATAAAGAAATTTATGAATATTCAGCATCATTACCATCAACAAGTTTAGATGAAGTCACAATTCCAAAAGCTTTTTAGAGTTCCTGCTCCTGTAAAATGACATTCTGACTCTGCTTTGCTGCCCTGGAAAAAGTAAAAGTATAACAGCACTTGTTTCATCCATGGATGTTTTATTTGCAATCTGGTCCTGTACTTGAATCAGTGAACTAGATTGAACTAGAGCTACATTAGGATAAATAGTATTGTAAGCAAATATCGATCTCAATAACTTTGTGCATCTCATTGTCAAATGTTGGGAAAGGGTGATACAGGAAAAAAGGGGAACTTTGGGAACTGCATAGGCAGACAGATAAGTCTGGTACCTGGCGATTAAAAGATTATTACATTGTTATGAACCTTTTCATTGGATTAAATCTCACCTCTTAGAATTAGTTAGATGTCTGTTTAAAAAACTTGACAAAGAGAGTAATAAGCACATAGGCAAAAAAGATAGAAATACATGGATAAGTAAATAGAGGAACTAATTGACGAATGAATGAATGAATGAATGAACAAATCTTTAATGCCATTATCCTTTGATTTTTACTAACAGTTTTTTAAAAATATTGATAACCAGTCCAAGTAAATGAAATAGTTACTAGATCTGTGATTTCATTGGAATAGAGAAGCCCCCCCCCCAAAAAAAAACTCTACTTATGCAGGTTAGCAATTCTTTTTGCAACTTGGGAGTCTTAGATAGTTGCTTAGAGGACTGAGAGGTTAAGTGAATTCCTTAAGCTCAAACAGTGAATGTATGTTGTAAAAATGATTTGGATTATAAAGGAAGCTAGAATATTGGAATCATTAGGAAAAATGGAAGAAAACCAAATGAAAATACTGTATACTTATATATGCAGAAGTTAAGTAGTATATAGAGGGTGTATAGAGAGGCAGGCTTGGAGTTAAAAAAGAACTGAGTACAAATCTAGTCTCAGACACTTGCACATTTTGTGACCCTGGACAAGTCACTTAATGACTGTCTATTTCAGGTTTCTCAACTGTAAGATGGAAATAATAATAACAACAACTACCTCCCAGGGTTATTGTAAGAATAGAATAATATTTGTAAAGTGTTTGGTACAGTGTCACAAGTAGGTGTTTAATAAATACTTGTTTCATTATATATGTCTACAAATATGCAAAAATATGTATGTGAATATAAAGGTATACTAATTAGATTTTTATTTTAACTCTCAAGTATTCTTCCTTGTATTGAATTACCCATAATCCTTTATCCATTTTCCCCAGTTTTCCCCACTCAAGCCAAGATGTATTTCATCTTTCCTACTTTCAGCAACAGCCCTTTGAATATTTGATGACAACAAGGATACTCCCAATTTATCTCTTTAACTGTGATATTCAAGAAGTTAATGAGGATGCCAATTTTGCTTTAACTTCATAAGTTTGAGGTTGAATTAACATATACAAGATAGATAAAACCAATAGATGGGCTTCTTTAAATAATCTGAGAGACATACAAGTACGAATAGAAATACACACAGACAGATGTATAAAAACACATGAGAACAGATTTAAACCTGGAATGCACTTTAAAGACTAATGCTTCCATTTTATTCATTAGTAAACTGAGGCCCAGAGAGATTAATTGACTTGTCCTGAGTCATATGGCTTAGGCAGCATTGGAAGTCATGTCTTTCTGACATATAATTCTAGTCTTATGCCCTATCCCCTGTAAAACTCTTGTCTTTTTCTTATACTCTCTTTCATCCTCACACAATGGCAAGTGTGAACACTTGGAACAAAATACCTCCCCCTCCAAAGAAACAGATGAAATCATATCTATAAGGATGCATCAATGAATACGAAGGAACTCCCATGGAAAAAAAAATATATAGACACACACATACGCAGTAGGAGAAACTTAAACTAATAGAACTTATTGGTATTTTTTACTATGGGTTTGTTTGCTGTAGATTTTATATGCAGTTTTAAGTAGGTCTTGCATGTAAGTGTTTAAGGGTTCTAAAAGGCTTAATTTAGGTCTTCTCTGTTTAGCATCTTGAATTAGAAACCTCTTAACATGAATCTTAGAAGTATGCTATCCTGAAGAGAGACAGATCTTCCCTTCTCCCTTGGGGACTGACTGCCGCTTACAACTGCCGAGTGAATAATTAGTTGTAATTAGCAGGAGAAATTAATGCCTTTGGAGATAGTCTGCCAAGTTTTTAAGCACTTTAATACTAATGGATTTTTTTTCCTTTGGAATAAATCTTTATAGAGGAAGCAAGTGCAAATTGATTTTTAAAAAGGCGCATTAGAATACTCAATTTATCTTTCAAAAACATTATGTTGAAAAACAATTAGATTTACCTTTTCTTTTATCTCCAATGCTGTTCATGGCTCCTTGCACATAGTAGGTGAAACTTAGTTATAGAAACTCAATGTTTGCTAAACTGAATTGAAATGCTTTGAGTTACATAATGAGGAATATCATGATCTTACCTGACACATAATGAACTCATCCAACTCCTAAATCACTCATCTCTTACTGGGAAAAAAAAAAGTAGAATATAGAATAAAATGTCAAAGCAGCAAGGAATCTGAGAGGTTATATAATTCAAAATGTCTAATTTTCACAAGATGGAAGTGAAGATCAGAGAGGAAAAATAACTTATGTGAGGCTGCACAATGAGCTAAAGCCATCATCCTACTAAAGTCCATATCTTTCACCTCTTAACCATGGTTTCTTCTGCAAGTGAAAACTCCTTCTCTTTGGTGATAATTTATGACCCTTAGCCATACTATATGTTACTACAAGTGACCATATCTCATGCACACATATATTTGTGCATAAATAATCTAGGAATCTTTAAAAATGCTCAATATGTATTCATATTAAGAAGTAAAGTAACAAAATGAGTGACAAAACTAGGGTTCCAAGGATGGATCAGCCTCTTTCTTACTTTACAGAGACCCAGAACTCAAACAGTACTTTTTTTTGATTTTCGATACCAAGTAGTTTCTATTATAACATTATATTCCACCAGAAAACCTTGTTTCTGCCCCATTTTGACATCATTTCTGATAGGTCATCTTTTGGCTTAATTTGCTAAGTTAAGTGGAACTTCATTCCATTTTCTTATAGGCTTCTATGCTATGCCTCCAAGTACATACCTTCTATGTCTTCCATCTCAACCTCTAGCTCCCCATTAGAATATTTCTTCCTTGATGGTGACGAACTATATTATTTGCTTCTATTTGTTTCTCTGGGAGCTTAGTACAGTGACTGAAACATAGCAAGTACTTTCAAAATATCTCAGTTCTCTCTCTCTCTCTCTTCTCTCTCTCTCTCTCTCTCTCTCTCTCTCTCTCATCTATAATCTATCTCTCTAGCTACCTATCTTGAGGAAAATTGTGTTTTAGCCTTTTTCGGTTGTGCCTGACTTTTCAAGGCCCCATTTGAGATTTTCTTAGCACAGTCACTTCCTTCTTAAACTCATTTTGACAGAGAAGGAAACTGAACCAAACAGAGTTGGGTGAGTTGCCCAGTATCACACAAGCTCAGAAATGTCTGAAGTCAAATTTTGAATTCAGGAAGATGAGTCTTCCTTTCTCCAGGTCCAGCACTCTGTCCAGTATAACACTTAGCTGCCCTATGGGGAGAAATTGGGACCTTAAATATTTTGCAACATCTTAATGATCTACCAATGTATACATTTCCAAACCATTTGGTAGTCTAATATTAGAAACTACTGAATTCCTAAGAAAGTACACAGTAAAGCAGATGGTCTCATCAACTATTGTAACAACTACTTGCTATCTTTGGATAAGAGACCCAGTAGCTTTGTCTAAATCTAAAAAGGAATTTATTGTCCATTGTATTTGATCTCTTCCTTTTGTATCCTGCCATTCAATAGGGACTGTTTTCTTATTCAGATAATAAATTTTACCGTTTATATTCCAAATTCTCTATTTCTCTCCCCTGGCTGATCCCTCACCTTTTCTATTTCCCTATCTCCTGTGAAATGCTTTATTTAGTTTAAATTGTTGCAGAATGCTATTGAATTGACTGGGTACTCTAAGAAGACTGTAGAAATTTTAAAAATCAAATGTGCAAACCAGAAATCTGATTGTACTATCAGCAAGAATAGATTCCATGGCATTCTAATAAATCTCTTTGTTTTAATTTTGGCTTATTTCTTTGACCCACAACATACCGTGCTTACAGACATGTCTTTTCCAATATGTTGAGAAAATTCTCTAACACTATCATTTATCTACCTCTCTATCTAATGCAAATCCAAACAAAATGCATAAGATTAAACAGATATAGACTCATTCAAGCCCTCTCTTCTCCCCTCCACCACCATTACTTCTGTTTTCACTAAGACATGGTGTATAAAATGTTACTTATTAAGTAAGGATAGCTTAAGAAAATTCATCAAGGAGATACTACTATATCATCTGAAAAGTAAGAGACACAGTAAAACAAGAAATTATCTGGAAATGTAACATGCTTCTTTAGAGTATTGATTTACATGCTGAACTTGGAGTCATAGGAACTGATTTCAAATCCACTCTCTGGAATTTATTAACTATTTGACCCTAGATGAGTCAATTAATCTCTCTGAGTCTTAGGTTTTTAGCCTATAAAAAGGGAAATAAGAGTGGCACTTACCTCCCAGGGATATTGTGAGGATCAAATAAGATCATGTACACAAAGCATTTAGAGTTCAAATTCCATTTCTGTTACCTCCTACTAGTGTGACTATGAACAAATTACTTAAATTTTCCAGGTCTCATTTGCCTCATCTTTAAAATGAGAGGGTTGTATTAGATAAAATGTCTTCCTTTACTAGATTTTTGCTGCTAAGTACTTATTGGAATTTTAGAAAACAATCAATGCTTCTCAAATTCTAGACAGAAGAACCAGTTGATAGAAATATTTGGTATCTGTGGAAAGTATATCTTTATAGCATATAATCACTGACACTTTCTGAACTGATGATATGTGATTTTTTTTTTTTTGATTAGCATGGAGTTTACCTTGATCAGACCAAGGAATTACAGCCCATTTTCATGGAACCTTCTTAACATCTATCTTGAATATTAAATAAGGGGAAATTATCAGAGTGAGCAAGATGATACCACAGAATCCCTGCAGTAAGTACAACCACTAGGAACAAACTCACACTTTTTAATTTTTTGAAATTGAAGCATAAAAATATGATTTTAAACCATATTTCATATTATAAATAAGATTTTAGCAATTTTTACTGTTTTTCTAAAATTCAAATGTCCTTATTCAAAATGTTCATATTTAATTATAAATTACTTTAAAAAATTCCTGTACAATGGAGATAGTTGCATAACAGTAACATGAAATAATTATATTCAGTAAAACTATTTTGTTTTACATATCACTTTCCTCAAAATAATTCCTTGAGATAATTTTTTTTTTAGGTTTTTGCAAGGCAAATAGGGTTAAGTGGCTTCCCAAGGCCACACAGAGGGGTAATTATTAAGTGTCTGAGACCGGATTCGAACCCAGGTACTCCTGGCTTGATGCTTTATCCACTATGCCATCTAGCCGCCCTGAGATAATATTTTGGACTAACATTTATAAAGTATTTTATGTTCTGATTCAAGTGCTTTAAATATATTATTTCATTTCATTTTCACAATGATCCTTGGAGGTAGGATCTTTTATTACTCTCATATTACAACTGAAAAACTAAGGTAGATAGAGGTTATGACTTGTCCAGGCTCACACAGAGTGAGACACTTAATTTAGATTTATAGTAAAATCTTTTTAACTCCAGGCCACTGAGCCTGCAATTCTCTCTCTCTCTCTCTCTCTCTCTCTCTCTCTCTCTCTCTCTCTCTCACACACACACACACACACACACAGTCACACACACACATGCACACACATGTATGTAAATGTTTATGCATTTATTTATATATGTATACATATATGCAAACATATATTATATCTTTGTGGTCATTATTATTGTTCAGTTGTTTCAGTCTTGTCAGACTGTGACCCCATTTGGAGTTTCCTTGGCAAAGATATTGTAGTAATTTGACATTTTCTTTTCCTGGTCATTTTGCAGAAGATGAAATTGAGACAAACAGGAAAAAGTCCCCAGGTTCACACAATAAACAAGTGCTCCTTGAAGGTAGGGACTATTTCATTTCTTTCTCTGTACTCTCAGTACCTAATGTAATACCTGGTGCTAATATATGCATTTAATAAATATTTGCTGATTGATTGATTGATATTCATTTCATTTTCTAGATGGACTTTTCTCCTGCAAGAGAATACTGACCCTGTTCCATGGCTCTGATTAGATTTTTCAGTGACTATTAATAAATTGGGGGACAAGTTTTTCAATCAGTCTCTGCCATATATGGTTAACAATACTCAGTCATTTTCTTTCCAACAATCTCTGAATAAAGTAAAAACATGAATGATTTGGAGCATGCAGAGTTTAAGAGTCACTGAAAGAAAGTCTCTCTGAGAGCCAAGAAGGACTAGTCAGAGTTTAGAATGATTAGTTGCTCAATCTTGTTTAACATTGGATCACTATCCTCAAGAACATGGAGGGGCAGTGAGAAGCAATAAAGTAGAAAGGACAAATAGTGTTGAATAAGGAATTGAGTAATAGGAGCTCAGAATAAATCCTGACTGTCACTTAAGGCCTCTATATTTGGCTGTCACTTCTCTTTGGACTTCAGTTTTCTCATTACTATAATGAGGGATGCTGGACTAGATGACATCTTATCCCTACTGACCTTAGATCCATGACATCTGGAAGAAGGAATGCAGAGGGGTTCAGTTCTACTAAAAATAACAGTAAGAGGAAAAAATATTATAATATTTAATATAACATATAAATATAATATAATATATAAAATGTAAATTTTAAAACAACTAGAAATAACTTGATTAAAAGGGATAAGCCTTTGGGCTTATAGGGGCAGTTCCCCAAATTTCTATTAGGTGACGAAAATTTTGTTCATCAAACTTCTTACATCTCGGGCCCATCTATTTTTTTAATTGCAAATATATACAGGATTCAGTTGTATGCATCACTCTCATCTGTATTGACCTGCTTGATACTTCTTAGCTGTCAGGGATGAATCATGGAACATATCATGACCTCTACTAGGACAAATCAAACTGTTTGTTAAGGGAAGTATATAAGATAAAAATAATATATTACTTATATCACAGGGTTAAACTGAAGTCCCTCCAGACTCCCTAAAATCTGGAAGTTGTGCAAACAATGATATCTTGAGAGAATTTGCCACCTGAAAATAGTCACTATTCAGGACCAAATATCCTGACAGGTATCGCAGAGGGTGACTGAAAATTCCTGTGCAAACTCCAGATATAGAAGACAGTAATTCTACACACATATCTGACATATATCTTACAACACTGTGATGTCTGCTTTCATCCTGAGACTTGGGACCAGAAAACAGTGGAGAAACTGCCAACAAATGTCAAATTTGTCAAATCAGAAAACTACTGCCCACATCTAGGGAGTCATCTGGGCACAAATTATACTACCAGAGACAATTCTAAACAGGAGAGGTCAGCCTATAAAAGAAAATCCCTTTCAAGAAGGAAATTCAGAAGCTAGAAAAAAAGACACTTAAACAAGAGGAGAAAAATGAAATCATCTAAATAAATTTATAGGAAAATAATTGACCAATGATACAGATTTTAAATAGACATGTACAAATGAAAAATATTTTAAAAAAAAATCCACATTATTTCTTCCAATCAGTAATCACTAAGCACTTATTAAACCTCTATTATATGTGGGGGTACTATGTATTCAAAGGAAAAAATAACTTTCAGAGAATTTAAGTTCTTAATCCAAATATATTTATTATGTCTAATATGTGGCATGCACTTTGCTAAGTCCTGGGGATACAGAAAAAAAGTCAAAAAGACAATTCCTACTCTCAAATGGAGAGACCAAGTTTGAGAAAACAAGCTATGTAGAGAATAAATTGTAAATAATCAGCAAAGAGAAGTTATTAAAATGAAGGGGAATCAGAAAGGGTTTCCTGTTGAATTTGGGATTTTAGATGAGGTATAAAAGAAACCAGGGAAACCAAAAGACAAAGAGTATTGCAGTATACAAAACAGTTGGTGAAAATGTCTAGAGAATAGAAAATGAAATATCATGTACAAAGAGCAGCAAGTAAGGCATTGTTTTTGGATCACAGAATATGTAGCATGGTATAAAAAGTGAGCAGATTGGGAAGAATGTGGTGATGTGGTGAGGGGAAGATTATGGAGGACATTGTAAGCTAGATTATATTTGATTCTGGAGCCACTGGAATTAATTGATTAGGACTGGTGGCATGATCAGACCTGTCCTTTTGGAAGATCAATGCAAGCACTTTGTAGAAGAGAAATTGGATTGTTAAGAAACATGTTAGGGAGAACCTTTAGGAGGCTGTAGTAATGGTCCAGCCATGGGGTGGTGAGGACCTGAAACACCAGTGGGAATGCAATGTTAAAGGAGAGATGTTGTTATACATAAGCCATAAATTTAAAGTAATATTAATAACAGATTGGATATTAGAGTATTTTGGGAAAGTAAAGTAATAAGAATGATGTATAAGATGCAAAGAGTGAAAGTTTTGTTTCCTCAATGCCAATTCTAATTTCTTCAATTTCTTTTTCTTCTCTTGTTGCTAAAGTTAACATTTCTAATTCAATACTGAATAGTAATGGTGATAATAGAATCCTTATTTCATTCCTGATCTTTTTGAGGAATGTTTTAACTTATTCCCATTACTTATAATGCTTATAATGCTTTTAGATAGATACCACGTATCATTTTAAGAAAACCTCCATTTATATATTCTCTAGTGTGTTAAATAGGAATAGATACTGTATTTTGTTAGACTTGTTCAGCAGCTTTTGAATTAATCATATGTTTCCTGTTAGTTTTATTATTGATATAGTCACTTATCTTGATTGTTATCCTAATACTGAACCTTCCCTGCCTACCTGGTACAAATCCTCCCTAATCATGGTATATTAAATAAGTAATAATTTGTAATTGCTTTGCTAAAACTTTTACATCCATATTCATTTGGGAGACTGGGCTATAAATTTTCTTTTCTACTATGGCTCTTCTTGGTTTAAGTATCAGCACCAGATTGATGTCATAAAAGGAATTTAGGAGAACTCCTCCTATTTTTAAAAATAGTTTATATAGAACTTGGATTAAATCTTACTTAAATGTTCAGTAGAATATCCTTGTAAATCCATCTAGATCTGGAGATTTTTTCTTGGGGAGTTTATTTATAATTTCTTCAATATCTTTTTTTCTGAAATATAAAGTATTTTATTTCCTCTTCTATTACTCTGGGTAGCTTATATTTTTGTAAAAATATCTTTATTTCACTCAGATTAACAAATTTGTTGCCATACAGTTGAGCAAAATATTTCCAAATTATCCCTTTAATTTTCTTCTCATTGGTGACGAGTTTACGCTTTTCTTTTTGATGATGATAATTTAATATTCTTTCTTTTTCAAATCATATTAACTAAATCATTTTGTATTTTATTATTTTTTATACAACCTACTGCATTTTTATTTTATTAGTTCAATATTTTAAAAATTTTATTAATTTCTTCTTTGCTTTTTCAGAATTTCTAATTTGGCATTTAATTGGGGAATTTTAAATTACTCCTTTTTCCAGTCTTTTTTTTTAATTTGCATGCCCAATTCATTGATCTACTCTTTATTTTATTAATTATAAGCATATAGAGATATAAAATTAAAGCTAAAAATTTTGATGGTTGCTACCCACAAATTTTGGTGTGATGTCTCATTGTCATTGTCTTGGATGACATTTTTTATTATTTTTTTTATTAATTCCTTCTTTAAATTTAGTTTATTATTTACTTTCCAATTAATTTTTAGTTTTTCTTTCATGAACCTTTATTACATATAATTTTTGTTTTCTCTGAAAAGGATGCATTCAATATTTCTGCCTTTCTGCATTTGATTATTTGGTTTTTCATGCCTTAGTATATAATAAATATTTGTGTAGGTGCCATGCAGAGCAAAAGGTATCTTCATTTATAGAATCATTCAATTTTCTCCAGAGGTCTATCATATCTAAATTTTCTAAAGTTCTATTCACCATTATTTTGTGGTTAGATATGTCTAATTCTGAGAGAAGTAGGTTGAGGTCCCCCAATATTATAGTTTTGCTTTCTATTTTATATCATGATGTATATACATATTTATGTTTAATAATGATATTACTTCATTTCCTATTAAAATGTATTTCCCTTCCTTTTCCCTTTTAATGTTTTTTATTTTGCTTTGTCTGAGGTAAGGATTGTTATCCCTGATTTCTTTTCTTTTCTTTTTTTTTAACTTTAGGTGAAGCATAATATATTCTGCTCTAGCCTTTTGCCTTTACTCTGTATGTATCTCTCTGCTTCAAATGAGTTTCTTGTAAACAATACATTGTAGGATTAGAGTTTATAATCCACTCTACTACCTCCTTCCCTTTTATGGGAGAATTCATCCCATTAGTATTTACAGTTAAGACTACTAACTCTGTATTTCCCTACCTCCCTGCTATTTTCATCATTTATACTTTTCTTTTTCCTTTCCCCTTATCCATCCTCACCAGTGTTGTGCTTTTTACTGCTCCCTTTTTATTACTCCTTTATTCCTATTAGCCACTTTCCTTTCCTTTCCTTCTCCCTTGCCCCTTTAACTTTTTTTTTAAACTTTAACCTTACTTTTACTTCTACTTTGGCCCTCTATTTTATCAATCTCATCTTTGCCTGTCTTTCACCCCCCCCTTCCTGCTGATTAGGATACTTTTTTAAACCTAAGTGGGAATATGTTATTCCCTTTTTGGACCAAATCTGTTGAGAGTAGGATTTACTCTGTGTCCACACTATCTAGTTTTCCTCTATGATAACTGTTCTTGTGCTTCTTCTGTAGTATTATTTATCTTCTTATGCCTAGCCTCCCCTGGTATAATACGTCTTTACATGTCTTGATTGTTTTAACCCTATATTGTACTCACAACCCCTCTGTACAAATTTACTCCTTTTATCTGTCCTGATATAAGAACAATTCTCAAGGGTTGATGATTGATTGTTTGATTTATTAAGCAACATTACCTCACAGTCAATTCATATCCAAAATCTCTATCTAAGTACACTCCTTTCATCTGTTTCATTAGAAATATACTTCTTAAGAGTCATAAGTAAAATTAAATTATAATCAATATATACCCAACCCTCTTCCCAAGTACCTTCTATAGAGATACAATCCTCATGTCCTAATGGATCATATAGTACAAAATCACTTCATGAATCATTTATACCCTTCTCTCTAAGTATACTCCCTCTAATTGTAGCTAAAATGTCAAATAATACAAAATCACTTCTTGATCTATTTATATTCTTACCCTCTAAGCATATTCTCTTCCTTTGTCCACATAGTACTACAACCCTCTTTAACTAAAATATTGAGTATTTGCTAACTAAATATTCAATAAAGATCAATTCATGATCTATTTATGTACAGATCTTCTCTAAGTGCCTTCCCTGCCTTTGGCCCAAATAGAAATATAATCCTTTTTAATTAGTATTAAGATCATTTCATATCTATTTATAGCCAAGCCCTCTAAGTAGAATACTCCAACTATATTCAGCCCTCATGAGCTAAAATATAAGTTAAAGCACTGTCACTTTTATGGTCAATCTCTACCACTAACCTCCCTCTAAGCATATTTATTTTTAAATTTCAGAAGAGAAATGTAATTCTTAAAGTTGCAAATATTGTCTTCCCATGTAGTGATGGAAACAATTTAATATTATATACATGTGTTTTTCTTCTTTCTGTCTACCTTTTTAAATATGTCTTGAGTCATGTATTTGAGGATCAATTATTCAACTCACTTCTGATCTTTTTTATCAGAAAAATTTGAAATTCCTCTATTTCATGAAAACCCATCTTTTCCCTGAAAATTCAGATCAGCAGTCAAAGTTTCAATTTCAACTTGTATTCCAAGATACTTTGCCCCTGGAATATATTTCAGATCTTAATTATTATGCAATCATGACTGTGATTCCTTGATATTTAAATTGTTTTTATGGTATACTTGCAGTATTTTCTCCTGTGGCTGAGAATTATGGAATTTGGCTTTGAATATTACTTGGAATTTTTATTCTGGAATCTTTTTCCTGGAGAGATTTATTGATTCTATCAAGGACTATTTTGTCTTTTTTGTTCCAGATATTAGAACACATTTCTTTGATATGTTCTTTTGTTTTTTACTATATACATTTTTTCCAACTACATACATTAGCAGTTTCTACTTATCATTTTTGGTGAAATTATTGACTTTTACACTTTCCCCGCCCCACTTACCCTTCCCTCTCCCCTTGCCCTGTACAGAAGACAACAGGATAGTCTTTACATTATTTTCACTCTATGCACTGATCAAAACTGAATGTGTTAAGAAAAAAAATTGAGGAAAAAATAAAATATTAGAGATAGCAAAATTATGTTTTAATTTTAAAGTTGTAGTTGTAGACAACATTTTATTAAATATTGAAAGCAATAATCTTTGATCTTTGTTTAAACCCCACAGTTCTTTCTCTGGATGAGATGATGAGATGGTATTCTTTGTCACAGATATCCTATATTATCCCTGGTTATTTGCACTAATGGAATTAGCAAGTCCATTAAGGTTGATCATCACCCCCATGTTGCTGTTAGGGTGTTTAATGTTCTTCTGGTTCTTCTCATCTTGTTCAGCATCAATTCATGAAAGTCTTTCCAGGCTTCTCTGAAATGATAATATCTTGATAGATATTTCCCATATTATTTTTTGATAGAGGCTTTCAGGTAGACCAGTAATTCATTAATTATCTCTTCTGGATCTATTTTCTAGGTAATTCATTTTTTCTAATAGGTACTTCACATTTACTTCTACTTTTCTGGTTCTTTTGTTTTTGTTTGATGAAAATTTGGTGTCTCATAGGTTTATTAGTTTCCATATTCCAATTCTACTTTTTAGGGTTTTATTTGCTTTAATTAACATTTGTGTTTCTTTTTCTAGTTGGTTAATTTTATTTTTAAATTAATTCCACCCCCCCCTTTCCAGTTTGTTAATTTGACTTTTTGTTGAGTTGTATCCTTCTCCAGTTGGTCATTTTTATTTTTAAAAGAATTGAATTCTTCAGAAAATATTTCATATTTTTTGCATGGCTCTCATTTCTTTTCTCCATTTTTCTTTTTCCTCTCTTATTCATTTTTAAAATCCCTTTTTTTTGAGATGATCCAAGAGATCTTGTAGGATTTCAAGCCAATTCATAAACTCCTTTGAGGCTTTACCTGTAGGCACTTTGGCACCATTTTTCTCTTCTGAGATGGCATTTTTATTTTATCTATTAGGATAGTAGCTATCTAAGCCGTCTTTTTACGTGTTTTTTTTTTTTGCTCATTTTGATACTTCAACTCTGCTCCTGGGCTAAAAGGAGTATAGTCCCAATCTTTTTGTGCTGTGACTAGGATCTAAATCCTGGCTTATCACTTGCCAAGTTGTTGTCCATGAAGGAGTTTACTCCCTACTTTACACCAAGCCATTGCTTAAGCAGTGGTTTCTTTCCTGCATTGGAGTAACCTAACCCAACCTCTTTTGTTGCGCCAGCATTCTCAGGGCTCAAACTACATCTCATCAAACAGAAATTGGAACTTTCACTGATCTGCTTCCATTCTGGCTTGCTGAACTTGACCTAAGCCATGCTGTGGCTAAGAACCACTTACTGACTTTTCAGTTCTCCCACCTATGCTAGGCTATAGTTCCCTTTTACCCAGAAGAGACAGATAGACCTTTGCTGAAATTCCTCCATGATATCTTGTGTTGAAATCTTGTTTCACTCTTTTTTTGGATCTGTAGTCATAAGATCTGAGTAGAAATTTCATTTAAAGATGTTTTAGGAAAATCTCTAGGTGATTCCTAATTTCATGCTCCCATCTTGTCTCTGTGATAGCTGTACAAGTGTCTGAGGCAGGATTTGAACTCAGGTACTCCTGACTCCAGGGCCAGTGCTCTATCCACTGTGCCACCCAGGTGCCCCAGTAATATAAATTTCTGCAGGCAACAGTCTATGTTTCTCCTTCTATGACACAAATATGATGAGTATAAGGATTGGGTCAAAGAGGGAGTAACATTCACACTCAGGTGCCTCTTCTCCCAGTAAGATTCATTTCTTCACCCCTTTATATTTTTTATCTTAACATCAAAATCAATTTATACCCATACCTTCTGCTTATGTAAGCTTCTAACTTTCCTAATAGAGACACAATTACAAGAATCATCTTCCTGTTACAGAAGCAAGCAGTTAAATTTTACTGAATAACATTTTTCCTTGTTTGACTTTTTATGGATCTCTTGAGGCTTAATTGTGAAGATCAAATTTTCTGTTCAGCTCCAGCCTTTTCATTAGGAAAATTTAAATATCCCTTATTTAACTGAATGTCCAAATTTCTCCTGAAAGATTCTGCTCAGTTTTGCTAAATAATTGATTTTTTATTCTATTCCAAGTTCTGTTTCCTTCCAGAATATCATATTCCAAGTCATCTGATGCTTTAATATAGCAGTTGCTAAGTCATATGAAATCTGGACTGTGGTTCATTGATATTTGAATTGTTTATTTCTGGCTGCCTGAAATATTTTCTCTTTGACTTGATGATTCAGAAATTTTTCCAATAGCCTGAACTAAGTAAAAATCATCCTTTGAAGAATCCACCAGGTCTTCGGGCCAAAATATCAGAGAGAAAACAGGCAATGTTATAAGTGCTCCTCTTTTCCCTCAAAAATAGCATGAAAGAAACATCTTTTTTGGTTTTGTTTTATGTATTTTATTTATTTATTTATCTATTTATTTATTTACTTAATATTTATTTTTTATTTATTCATCTATTCATTTATTCATTCCTTCATTCATTTATTGATTGATTGATTTTTGTTTTTGTACAAATGATGTTTTTATACATTCCTAAAATATTCTTGTTTCAGAGTAATCATAATACTCCTTCCCCCCTAAAAATATAGACCCACATAAGTGATAAAGTAAAGGAAAGAGAAAAAAATTAAAATTAAAAAAATAATGACAATAATAGGCACAGCCAGGTGGTGCAGTGGATGGAGCACTGGCCCTGGAGCCAGGAGCACCTCAGCCCAAATCTGGGCCCAGGCACCGAACAATCACCCAGCTGTGTGACCCAGGGCAAGCCACCTCAACCCCATTGCCCTACAAAAACCACCCCCAAATATGATAATAATAATAATAATAATAATAATGGTAATGACAATATTAATAATGATGATGATAAAGGTGGTCAGGTGGTGCAGCGGGCAGAGAACTAGCCCTGGGGCCAGGAGCACCTCAGCCCAAATCCAGCCCCAGACACCCAACAATCACCCAACTGTGTGACACTGGGCAAGCCACCCTAACCCCAATGTCCTACAAAAACCAAAAAATGGACCCAAAGTAAAATAATAATAATAATAATAATAATAATAATAATGATAATGATAGGGGCTGCAAGGTGGCACAGTGGAAAGATCACTAGCCCCAGAGCCAAGAGCACCAGGGAACAAATCTGGCCTCAGACATCCAACAATCACCCAGTTGTGCAGCCCCAGGCAAGCCACCCAGCCCCATTTGCCCTGCCACCCCCCAAAATAATAACAATAAAAATGTGCTTCAGTCTGTGTTAAAACACCTCCAACCCTGTCATGGGTGGATCATATTCTTTATGATAAGTCCATCATAAAAACTACTTCCATATTTTTCCACTATTGCCATTGCTGATTGCAACTCCCTACATTTGTTCTTCCCCACTACCATGTATTATATTTTCTCTCTCCTTTCACTCTGTTCCTCTTCTTAAATGTGCTGTAGGGTAGCTGAGTGGAACAGCAGACAGATTCCTGGTCCTGGGGACAAGAGGCCCTGAGCCAAACATACCACCCCTTAGACCTACCATCCACCTGAAATTATGGTCCTGGACAGGCCATCCAATTCAAGCTCCTTGCAAGAAGTAAAAAAAGTGAATGTGTTATATCTGATCAATCTCCCACAACGGTCCATCCTCTACTCCATCACTCACATCCCCCATTCCCCATCCTCCTTCCTGTTACCCCATAGAGGAGTGTGTGTGTGTGTGTGTGTGTGTGTGTGTGTGTGTGTGTGTATACATATATATATATATATATATATATATGTATATATATATATATATATATATATATATATATATATATATGCTGTTTCCTTTTCTAGCCACCTCTGATGAGAGTGAACGTTCCCCCATTCCCCTTTGCTTTCCCCCTTCCATATCATTGCAACAGCTCATTGTAAAAAAAATCTTATTATATGAAATATCTTAGCCTATTCTACCTCACCTTTTTCTTTTTCCCATTACATTTCCTTTTTTAGCCATTGACTCCATTTTTTATACCACAATATACCTTCATATTCAGTTTTCTCCTGTGCTTCATCTATAAAGGCTCTTTCTACCTTCTCTATTAAATGAGAAGGTTCATATGAGTATTATCAGTATCATTTTTCTCTGCAGGAATATATGTAGTCCATCATCATTATGTCCCTCATAGTTTACCTTTGTCCTCCACTCTCTATTCTTCACCCGAGTCCTGCATTTGAAGATCAAACCTTCTGTTCAGCTCTGGCCATTCCAACAGGAACATTTCAAATTCCCCTGGTTCATTGAAAGTCCATCCTTTTCCCTGGAAGATGTCATTCAGTTTTGCTGGGTAGTTGCTTCTTGGTTGCATTCTGAGCTCTTTTGCCTACCAGAATATTATATTCCAGGCCCTATGGGCTATTAATGTAATTGCTGCTAAGTCTTGTGTGATCCTGACTGCAGCTCCACGATATTTGAGTTGTGTCCTTCTGGCTGCTTGTAATATTTTCTCTTTGACTTGAGAGCTCTGGAACTTGGCTATAATATTCCTAGGGTTTTTTTTTTCTTGGATCTCTTTCTCAGGAACATCGGTGGATTCTCTCAATTTCTATTTTGCTCTCTGCTTCTGGGATATCAGGGCAATTTTCCTGTAATAATTCTTTGAAAATGATATCAATGCTCTTTTCCTGATCATGACTTTCATGTATTCCAATAATTTTAATATTATCTTTCCTGAATCTGTTTTCCATATCAGTTGTTTTTCAATGAGATGTTTCACATTTTCTTCTAATTTGTCCTTATTTTTGGTTTTGAAGTATTGTGTTTTCATTTCTCATAAAATCAGCCGATGCCCTCAGTTCCATTCTACCTCTGAACTATTTGTTTTCCTCAGAAAGATTTCTTATCTCTTTTTTCCATCTGACCAATTCTGCTTTTTAAAGCATTCTTCTCCTCAATAACTTTTTGAATTGTTTCATCCATTTTACCTATGCTGGTTTTTTTTAACATGTTATCTTCTTCAGCATTTTTTTTGGATCTCCTTGAGTAAGCTAGTGACTTCATTTTCATGTTTTTCCTGCATCTCTCTCATTTCTTTACCCAATGTTTCTTCTATCTCCCTCACTTGATTTTCAGAGTCTTTTTTGCACTTTATCATAGTCTGAGCCCAATTTCCATTTTTTCTTGCAGTCTTTAGATGCTGGAGCTTGTACTTCCTCATCTTGAGATTGAGTATTTTGATTCTTCTTGGAATCATAGACAATGTATTTCTCAATGGTATTCCTCTTTTTTCCTCTGCTTACTCACTTCTCCAGCCTGTGCCTGGTTTGGGGGCTCTTCCTGAGATTTTAAGTATTATTGGGACACCACCCCACAGGGATCTCCATGTGTGAGACTCTGTACTCCCTCCTGGTCTATGAATGACCACAAGTGCACTCCTCTGCCATGGGGCTGCAGTGGGGGGGGGTGCCCTGCTGTTCTATGTGGGTCCTAGAGTGTGATCAGTATCTGAATGTGGTCTGATCCCCAGAGTCCTGTTTCAGGGCCAGAGGAAAGACCTAGGCAGTCTCTCTCCTCTCTCCACTCAGCACTCATGCCTAGAGGCTCCTGCTTACTAGCTCTGCCTGCTTCTGATTCCTGGATCTGGGCTGCCCAGAGGGCCATGCTGCTCACTGACTGCCCTGAGGGCTGGGCTTCACGCACTTGTTCTGGCAAAAGTCCCCTTGCTTATTCCCCAAGTTGTGCCCAGTGTTCCCCGGGGTGTAAATCAGGAAAGTGCCCCAGCTGCCATGAACTGCAGCTCCCATCACCCTGGGGCTACCTCCAGGAGGCTGACATTCCTTCACTCTGGCAGATTGCCCCTCTAACCCCATGGACCCCAGTCTTTGCATTGTTTTACAGGTTACCTTGGGCTGGAGAATTGCCTCAATGGATCTCTCTGAGGGTTCTGTCTCTCGAAAATTCAGTTAGAGTCCTTAGTTTATAAGTTTGGAAATATCAAAGAGAGAGCACCTAAGAAATATCCTCTCCTTTGACCTCCGCCCCTGAAAGAAATACCTTAACAGAAATTCGATCAACAAAACCCAGAAAGAGAAACCAGGTGGAAAATGAGAATTGGTCTCCAACCCAGAAAGACTTCCTTAAAGAAATCAGGGAGGAGTTTAAAAATAAATTGGAAAATTTGTGAGAGAAAATCTACACCTTGCAATAAGAAAGAAATCCTTGGAAAATACAATTGGACAAATGCAAAATGAGACTAAGTCTCTCATATCTTCTTTTGGGCAAATGTGAAAACAAAATGATTCCCTCAAAACTACACTTGGGCAAGTGGAAAACTTCCTCAAAAATAGAATTGTCCAACTGCAAAAGCAGTTGCAAAAGGTAAATGAAGAAAATTCTTCTCTAAAAAATGAATGGAATTGAAGGAAACTAATGACTTCATGAGATGAAACAAATAAAATCAAAGGATTGAAAAAAATAGAAGAAAATGTAAAAAACCTAATCAGCAAAATCACTGACCTTGAGAACAGATCCAGAACATACAACCTGAGAATTATAGGCTTTTATGAAAACATTAAAGAGAAAAAAGCCTGGACATAATATTGCAGGGCTTAGTGATGGAAAATTGCCCTGATATCATGGAACCAGAGGGCAAAATAGTTATTGAAAGAATACATTGATCACCTCCAGAAAGAGATCCTAAAATATAAACACTCAGGAATGTTGTAGTCAAATTCCAGAACTATCAGATAAAAGAGAAAATCCTGCAAGTATCCAGAAAGAAACAATTTAAATACAAAGGAGCCATAAGAAGGATTACCTAGGACCTGACAGCACCAACATTAAGGGATTGAAGGTCCAGGAATGAGATATTCTGAAGAGCAAGGGAGCTCAGAATGCAGGCAAGAAACCAATACCCAGCAAAGCTGAGCTTTCTCTTCCAGGGGAAAAGATGGATATTTAATGAAATTGGAGACCGCCAATATTTCCTGATGAAAAGACCAGAGTTAAATCAAAAATTTGGACATCAAAGGAGGGGGCTGAAGAGACACATGGAAAGGTTAAAAAAAGGGAAAAGAAAAAAGAACTGCTATCTAATAAGATGAAACTGGTTATATAACCACTTTGGAGAAAGAGTTTCATAACTCTTGAGAATTGTAATTCTATTAGAGAGAGAATATACTTAACCAGAAGTGATGGACACTCATAAATTTTCTGTGACTCAGATGGAATGATAGAAAAACAATATCTCCTGAAAAAAACGGACAGTAAGGAGAGGGGAGTATGGAGGAGACTGAATGGGGTAAATCTCATTACATCAAGAGATACAAAAGCCCCACTGTAATAGAGGGGAAGAAGGGAGGATGTGAGAACCACCTGAATCGTTATCTCATCAGACTTAGCTTAAAGTTAAATTAGACACACTCAGTTAAGAAACTTATCTTACATTTCAAGTATATAAAAGGAAAAGGGGAGGGGGGAAAGGGAGGGGGTAAAAAAGGGGAGCTAACAAAAGGAAGGAAAGAAGGGGAAAAGAGATAATGGAAAGAATGGGGAGGGGGTTAATATAGGAGGGCAAACACACTGAATGTGGCATTATTTAGAAAGAAAACATTGCTAAATATGGATAAAGGGAAAAGGGGGGAAAATGCAAACAGAAGGAAGATAGCATGGAGGGCAATAAAGAGTTAGTAATTATTACTTTGAATGTGAAAGGGATGAACTCTCCCTTAAAATGTAGGTGAATTAAATGGATTAAAAACCAGAATCCTACAATATGCTGCTTACAAGAAACCCATTTGAAGCAGAGAGATACATATAGAGTAAAGATAAATGTTTGGTGCAAAATAAATTTTGCTTCAGCTGATGTGAAAAAGGCAGGGGTAGCAATCCTTAGCTCAGACAAAGCAACTGCAAAAATAGATGGCATTAAAAGAGATAAGGAAACTATATCTTCCTAAAAGTTGCCATAGTCAATGAAGTAATTTCAATAATATATAAATTCATAGAGGAGACGTTGAAAGAGCTACAGGAAGACAGAGACAGCAAACTCTACTATTGGGAGACCTCAACCTCCTGCTCTCAAATGTATATAAATCTAATCATAAAATAAACAAGAAGGAAGTTAATGGGGTAAATAGATTGTTAGAAAACCTAGGAAATGATAGAGCTATGGAGGAAATTGAATGGGGATAGGAAAGAATATACTTTTTTCCTTCAGTACATGGCACTTACACAAACACTGACCATGTACTAGTGCAAAAAAATATAATGACTAACGGCAAAAAGGCAGAAATAGTGAATACATATTTCTAAGATCATAATGCAATAAAACCCATAAGCAATATTTCACCAGGGAGAAATACACCCAGAACATATTGGAAACTAAATCACCTCATTTTAAAGAATGAGTGGATCAAGCAACAAATTACAGAATGAATTAATTATATCATTCTAGATAATGAAAATAATGAAACAACAGACCAAAACATATGGGATTCACTCAAAGCTGCTGTCAGGTGATTATATTATATCTTTAAATGGTTACATGAATAAACTGGAGAAAGAGGAAATCAATGAACTAAATATGCAATGACAAAACTAGAGAAAGAACAAATTAAAAACCAAATTTGAAATTCTAAAAATTAAATGTGAATTTAATAAAATTGAAAGGAAGAAAACTATTGAACTAATAAATAAAACCAAGACCTGATTTTATGGAAAAACCAATAAAATTGATAAATCTCTGGCAAATTTTATTAAAGAAAAGAAAGAAGAAAACCTAATTGCTAATTTCATAAATGAAAAAATGAACTCACCACCAATAAGGAGGAAGTTAAAATCATAATTTGGAATTATTTTGCCCAATGCTATGCCAATAAATTTGACAATCTAAGTGAAATGGATGAATATTTACAAAAATATAAGTTGCCCAGATTAAATGAAGAGGAAATTAAATATCTAAATAACCCTGTCTCAGAAAAAGAAATTCAAGAAGTTATTTTTGAACTCCCTATCCAAAAATCTCCTGGGCCAGATGGATTCACAAGTGAATTCAATCAAACATTTAAGGAACAATTCGTTCCAATTCAAAATAAACTTTTTGAAAAAATAGGTGAAGACGGAACTCTGCCTAACTCTTCCTATAACATCAATATGGTGCTGATACCAAAACCAGGAAGAGTTAATTAGAGAAAGAAAATTATAGACCTATCTCCTTGATGAATATAGATGCAAAAATCTTTAATAAAATCTTAGCAAAATGATTACAGGAAATAATCACTAGGATAATACATTATGATCAAGTAGGATTTATCCCAGGAATGCAGGATTGGCTCAATATTAGGAAAAATGTTAGTATAATTAATTATATCAATAACAAACCTATCAGAAATCATATGATCATATGAATGGATGCTGGAAAAGCTTTTGACAAAATACAGAACCCATTCCTATTAAAAACATCAGCTAGTGTAGGAATAAATGTGTTGTTCCTCAGAGTAAGAAGCAGTATCTATCTGAAACCATCAACAAGCATTATATGCAATAGAGTTTGGCTAGAAACATTCCCAATAAGATCAGGGGGAAAAACAAGGATGCCCATTATCACCAATACTATTCAATATTGTATTAGAAATGATAGTTTCAGCAAAAAGAGAAGGAAAATAAATGGCAGGAATTTGAATTGGGTAGGAAGGGACAGAACTCTCACTCTTTGCAGATGACATGATGGTATATCTAGAGAATCCCCCCAAAAATCATACACAAAACTAATAGAAATTATTAGCAACTTTAGCAAATTCACAGGATATAAAACATATCCTTTTAAATCCTCAACAATTCTATATATGGCTAACAAGACATAGCAGAAACAGCTAGAAAGAACAATCCCATTCAAAATATCCTCATACAATATAAAATACCTGGGAGTCTATTTGCCAAGACAGATTCAACAACTTTTTTGAAAACAATTACAAAAACCCTTCCCACACAAATAAAATCAGATTTAAATAATTGCACAAGCGTCAATTGCTTCTGGATAGGTCAGGGTAATATAATAAAAATGGCAATTCTACCAAAATTAACCTACTTGTTTAGTGCCCCTTCCAATCAAAATTTCAACAAATTAATTAGTTATAATCATCAGTCATCAAAACTGTCTGGTATTGGCTAAGTAATAGAGGGGTGGCTCAGTGGAATACACTAGGTGCAATAGCAGGAAATGATTATCGTAATCTGCTGTTTGATAAACCCAAAGAGTTCAATTATTGGGATAAAAACTCTCTATTCAATAGAAACTGTTGGGAAATTTGGATGTTAGTTTGGAAGAAATTTAGATTAGACCAGCACTTCACAACTTATACCAAGATAAGACCCAAATGGATACAGCATTTAGACAAAAATATAATATTATAAGCAAACTAAAAGATCAAAGAGTAGTTTACCTGTCAGATCTATTGAAAGGGAAGCAGTTTATGAGCAAGGAAGAGATGGAGAGCATCATTAAAAACAAATTAGATAATTTTGATTACATTAAATTAAAAAAATTGCATAGACAAAATCCACTATAACTTAGATCAAAAGAAATGTAGTAAATTGGGAAACAATTTTTAGAACTAGTACTTCAGACAAAGGATTCATTTCTAAAATATAAAGAAAACTGAGTCAAATTTTCTGAAAAGCAAGCCATTACCCAATTGGCAAATGGTCAAAGGATATGGAAAGGTAATTTACAGCTGAGGATTTCAAAGTGATCTGTAGTCATATGAAAAATTGGTCCAAATCATTACTTATTAGAGAAATGCAAATTAAAGGCATCTCTCATGTACTCCCTTGCAACTCTCAGACTGGCCAATATGACAAGAAAGGACAATGATTAATGTTGGAAAAGATGTGGGAAATCTGGCACACTAATACATTGTTGGCAGAGCTGTGAACTCATTTAACCTTTATGGAGAGCAATTTCGAATTATGCCCAAAGGGCAACAAAACTGTACATACTCATTGATTGAGCAATACCACTACTAGGTCTATACCCTGAAAAGATTATGAAAAATGGTAAAAACATCACTTGTAAAAAAATGTGGTGGCAAAGAATTGGAAATCAAGTAAATCTCCTGCAATTGGGGAATAGCTTAGCAAACTGTGGTATATGTATGTCATGGAACTCTATTGTTCTATTAGAAAGCAGGAGGGACAGGAATTCAGGGAAGTCTGGAGGGATTTGCCTGAACTGATGCTGAGTGAGATGAGAAGAACCAGAAATACACTGTACATCCTAACAGCAACATGGGGGTGATGATCAACCTTGATGGACTTGCTCATTCCATCAGTGCAACAATCAGGGACAATTTTGGGCTATCTGCAATGAAGAATACCATCTGTATCTAGAGAAAGAATCGAAGAGTTTGAACAAAGATCAAAGACCATTACCTTCAATTTAGAAAAATAAATGATTATCTTATTACATAATTTTGCCATCTCTTATACTTCATATTTCTTCCTTAAGGATATGATTTCTCTCTCATCACATTCAACTGGGATCAATGTATACCATGGAAACAATGTAAAGACTATTAGAATGCTTTCTGTAGGGGGTGGGGGAGGGAAACAAGAATGGGGGAATTATTGTACATCTCAAAATAAATAAACTTTCTTAAAAAAAGAAAGAATCCACCAATCATCTACTGAAAGAGAACAATTCCATCAACAATGCAACAAACCAGTCTTTCCAAATTACCTCAACATTGATCATTTTCTCTTTTGTCATTTGGACAAATGATAGGTGTGTCACAGTACATCAGAATTATTTCAATGTGCACTTCTCTAATCAATAATGATTTAGTTTTTTGCACATGACGATATATATCAGTAATTTCCTTATCTGAGAACTGCTTATTCAAATCCTTTGATCATGCATTTCTGGAGGAGTTGTTTATTTATCCAACCATTCTGGAAAGCATTTGAAACTATACTCATGGGCAATAAAACTATTCATATCCTCTGACCAAACAATACCACTACTAGGTCTATATCCCAAAGAAAGGATAAAAATGGGGAAAAATGTACATGTCCCAAAATCTTTATAGCAGCTCTCTTTGTAATGGCAAAGAATTAGAAAATAAGGGGAAACCCATCAATTGGGGGGAATCACTGAACAAATCATACGATAGGAATGTGATGTAGTACTATTGTTCTGTGAGAAATTATGACTGCACAGACTTCAGAAAAACTTGGAAACACTTGCATGAACTTTTGCTGAGTGAACTGAGAAGAAACAAGAGAATAGTTTACATTAACAGCAACCTTGTGTGATCATGACTATGATGAACTTAGTTCCTCTCAGAAGTTGGGTGATCAAGGAAAATTCTAAAAGACTCCTCATGAAAAAGGTCATTCACATACAGAGAAATAAAATGAGTCTGTATGCAAACCAAAGCATATTGTTTTCATTTTTTATAGCTTGCTTTATTTTTTTTTTTAATTTTCTCCTGGTTTTCCCCCCCTTTAGAACTGATCCTTCTCTCACAACATGACCAATAAGGAAATGATTATATATATATATATATATATATATATATATATATATATATATACACATATATATAACCCATATGAGATTACTTATTATCATGGTGAAGGAATAGACAAATGAGTGAAATAGAAAAATGTGGAACAGAAGAGCTTACAAAAATACAAATATTTATAACTCTATGTGTGTACTTGGTAAACAAAATAGCATTAAAAAAGAAATTAGTCCTTTATCAGAAACACTAATTGTAATAATTGTTTACCAGCATTTAGCCTTACTTCTTTTTTTTCCTTTTATGGTTTTTTCAAGGCAGTGGGGGTTAAGTGTCTTACCAGAGTCACACGACTAAGCAAGTATTAATTGTCTGAGGTGTTATTTGAACTCAGGTCCTCAGGTCCGACTCCAAAGAGTACTCTATCTAATGTGTCAGATAGTTACTGACTCAGTCTTACTTCTAATATAGATTGAATTGATTTTATTTATGGAATAAGTTTTAATTTAATGTAATTAAACTTATCCATTATGCATTTTATAATGATCTTTATCACTTGTTTGATCATGAACTCCTCTTCTCCCCATAGATCTGAAAGATAAACTATTCTTTGTTTTCCTTAATGACTATGGTATCACACTTTATGCCTAAATCCTGGACTCATTTTGACCTCATCTTAGTATAGGGCATGAGATATGGGTCTATGCCTAGTTTTGACCATACTATTTACTTTTATTGATATTTTATTTTTACAAATACATGATATGAAAGTTTTTCAACATTCATCCATATGTATATTTAGATTTTTAAGTTACAAAATTTCATTCCACAGTCCCTTCCCAACCCCCTCCCCACATGGGCAAATAGTCAGGTTAACATTGTACATACATATTTGTGATAAACCTGTTTATAAGATTAGTCATTTTTGGTGTGAGGAATTGGGATTAAGGGAAAGAGATACAGAAGAGATATTTTTCACAAAGTGTTCATCAAATTTTTGAAGGTTTTTTTTTAAATTTTGTTTTGTTTTCTCTTTGTTCCTCTGGATGGAGTTAGCATTGTCCATAGCCAGTCCAATATGCTTGTCCTAGCTCTCTGAACTGCTGAGAGGAGCTGCTTTAATCAAGTTTGATCATCTAATAATATTGTTCTTAATATGTACATTGTTCTTGTGGTTCTGCTCCCTTCAGTCAGCATCAGATCCTATAACTCATTCCATGCTTCTCTAGAGTCCAACCAATTACAGATCCTTATAGAACAATAGTATTCCATGGTATTAATGCACCATGACTTGTTTATTCATTCCCCAATTATTGGATATCACCCCCCCCCAATTTCCAATTCTTTACCACTACAAAAAGAGCTGCTATGAATATTTTGGAACATGTCTGTCTTTTCTCATTTTTGTGATTTCTTCTGGATATAGGCCTAGAATTGGAATTGCTGGATCAAAAAGAATGAATGTTTTACTGTTCTTTGGGCATACTTCCATATTTCTCTCCAGAATGGTTGGATCAATTCACAGCTCTACCATTAATGCATCAATGTCCCAGTCCTCCCACAATCTCTCCAACATTGATCATTTTCCCGTTTTCTTATTTTAGCCAATTAGATAGGTGTGAGGTGATATTCCAGAGTTATTTTAATTAGCCTTTTTTTCTAATCACTAATAATTTGGAACTTCTTTCATATGATTATATATAATTTTAATTTCTTCATTTGAAAACTATTTATTCATTTCCTTTGACCATTTATAAATTGGGAAATGACTTATAATCTTATAAATTTGGTGCAATTTTCTTTATATTTTAAAAATGAGACCTTTATCAGAACTCCTAATGGTGAAAATTTTTTCCCAGATCTCTGCTTTCATCCTAATTTTGGTAATTTAATTTATTAATTTAATATAGTCAAAATCATTCACTTTGCAATTTATAATATACTCTATTTATTGTTGGTCATAAATTTGTCCCCTTTCCATAGGTCTGATAGATAGAGTATTTCTTTGTCTTTTAATTTTTCTACAGTGTTGTCATTTGTGTCTAAATCCTTTACCAATTTTGACCTTAGTTTGGTATAGGGTGTGAAGGTGAGTCCATGACTAGTTTTTGCCATACTAATATTCCAGTTTTCCCAACAATTTTTGTAAGTATGGAGTTCTTATCCCAGAAGTCAATGTCTTTGGGTTTGTCAAACAGTACATTAATGTAGTCTTTTACTACTGCTTCTTTTGAACCTATCCTAATCCACTGATCCATTACTCTATTTCTTAACAATATGAGGTAGTTTTGATGACTGTTGCTTTATAGTATAGTTTAAATCTGGTAGAGCTAGATCCTCTTCCTTTGTACGTTTTTTTTTTCATCAATTCACTTGTTTTTACTTGACATTTTGTTACTGCAGATGAATTTTTTTCTGGCTAGGTAAAATAGTTATTTGATTGGTGTGGCAATGAATAACTAATTTAATTTGGTTATGAGTAGGATTGTTACTGAGTGAAGCCTCCCTCATGTATCAATGAGTCTTCCTTTTTCCCAAAGCCATGTCAGCAAGAGTTGCAAAGTTTCACTTCCCCAAAGTCAGGTGGCAATGAATGTTATTCAGAACTATGGTGATTAAATCCATATTCGGAAGGATACAGAATTATCTCTCTGATAGAGTAAAGAAAATTATCTCTCTTTTATGTGATAAAAACTAAATCTGAATAATTATGCAAATGGGGCATTAAAATGCTTTGTACTGATTGACTAGTTAATTGCAGAAAGATTGTGAGCCCAACTATCTAGCCAATAGTTAGCAGATCACAGGGCTGGAACTGTGTTAGAGACTAGGATAAAAGCGGCACCTTTGCAATTCACCCTCCTCCTAGAGCTGTAACTCATGTTACACAGATTGTGCCTACTACTTGAGAAGAGCAAATAAACTCCTTTTTTCTTTCTGCTAGGGGTCTTCTGATTCTTCTTTTTTAAGGAGAACCAACACAGTAACACATGGATCTGACCCCACACAGGTAGAATTGTCATTTTTATTATATGAGCTCAACCTAACCATGAGAAATTGACATTTTTCCAATTAATTAGATCTAACTTTATTTGGATGAGAAGTGCTTTATAATTGTGTTCATACAGTTTTTTGGGGGGAGTTGTTGTCATACTACTTTCTTGTTTTTCCTAGAAGTCTTTATCATAGAAACTGATTCAAATAGTAAATTACTCTGGTCATTTATTATTGTTTCTTTTATAACTAATCTATTCCATTGGTCCATCACACTATTTCTTAGCCAGTACCAAATTGTTTTGATGACTCTGCTATATAATAAAAATTTTGATCTGATATGGCTAGGCCATCTTCCTTAGCATCTTTTATTTTTCATTCATCCTCTTGAAATTCTTGTCTTTTGCTTCTCCTGATGAATTTTATTACTATTTTTTTCTAGTTCCATTGAACAATTTTTGGTAGTCTGATTAATATGGCACTTTAGATAGAATTGTCATTTTTCTTACATTAACTCAGCCCACCCATGAGCAGTAGACAATTTTCAGTTATTTATAACTGACTTTATTTGTGGAAAAAAGTGTTTTGTAAATATGTTCGGGAGCAGAGCCAAGATGACAACAGGAGAGGAAGATCTATTAGTAGCTCTCAATCAAAATTTATAAACTAAGGACTCTAACTACATTTTCGAGAGACAGAATTCACAGAGGGACCCATTGAGGCAGTTCTCCAACCCAAGGTAACTTGGATAAGACTAGAAAGGCTCCTCTCCATGGGGTTGGAGGGGTTGCCTGCTAGAGTGAAGGAACTTCAGCCTCCTGGAGGCAGACCCAGGGTGCTGGGAGCCACAGCTCACAGTAGAGGGGGCAGTTTCCTGACCTACAGCCCAGGGAGCCCCAGGCACAACTTTGGGGACCAGTGGGGGTACCTCTGCCATAGTGAGCATGTGAAGCCCAGCCCTCAGGGCACACAGCAAGCAGCGTGATCTGGGAAACCCAATTCCAGGAACCAGAAGCAGGAGCTGGTAAGCAGCAGCTCCCAGGTCTCCTAGTTTTGAGCCTAGGGAGGGGAGTGGAGAGAGACTTCCGAGCTCTGTCCTCTGTTGCTGGAGTAGGAGTCTGGGGTTCTGACTAGATTCAGATTCTCATCACAGTCTAGGCTCCCCAAAGAACAGCAGGCCCTCCCACCTCAGCCCCATGGTGGAGGGGTGTGCTTGTGGTCATTCACAGACCAGGATGAAAAACAAACTTCACACACTGAGATCCATGGGGGTGGTCCCACTAATACTCAAAAGCTCCGGAAGCACCCCAAAACCAGGCACAGGCTGGAAAAATGAGTAAGCAGAGATAAAAGAGAAACACCATTGAGAAATACTTTGCCTGTGATCCCAAGAAGGATCAAAACACTCAGTCTGAAGATGCGGAAGTCCAAGTTCCTGCATCTAAAGACCCCAAGAAAAACAGAAATTGGGCTTAGGCTATGATAGAGCTCTAAAAAGACTTTGAAAACCAAGTGAGGGAGACAGAAGAAAAATTGGGAAAAGAAATGAGAGAAATGCAGGAAAAACATGAAAAAGAGGTCAGCAGCTTAGTCAAGGAGATCCAAAAAAAATGCTGAAGAAAATAACATGTTAAAAACAGCATAGGTCAAATGCATAAAACAGTTCAAAGAGTTATTGAGGTTAAGAATGCTTTAAAAAGCAGAATTGGCCAGATGGAAAAAGAGATAAGAAAGCTCTCTGAAGAAAGCAAATCCTTCAGACAAGGTATGGAACTGAGGGAGGTTGCTGATTTTATGAGAAATCAGGACACAATACTTCAAAACCAAAAGAATGAAAACTTAGAAGAAAATGTGAAGCATCTCATTGAAAAAGAAAACAACTGATATGGAAAACAGATTTAGGAAAGTTAATTTAAAAGTTACTGGAAGACCTGAAAGTCATGATCAGGAAAAGAGCCTTGACAACATTTTCAAAGAATTACTATAGAAATATTGCCCTGATATCCTAGAAGCAGAGGGCAAAATAGAAATTGAGGCAATCCACCGATGTCCCTGAGAAAGAGATCCAAAAACAAACCAACCCTCAGCAATATTATAGCCAAGTTCTAGAACTCCCAAGTCAAAGAGAAAACATTACAAGCAGCCAGAAGGTCACAATTCAAATATCATGAAACTGCAGTCAGGATAACACAGGAATTAGCAGCAACTACATTAAAAGATCATAAGGCTTGGAATATAATATTCTGGAAGGCAAAAGATCTTAGAATGCAACAGAGAATCAACTACCCAGTAAAACTGAACATCCTCTTCCAGGGAAAAAGATGGACTTTCAATGAACCAGGGGAATTTCAAATGTTTCTGTTGGAATGGCCAGAGATGAACAGAAGGCTTGATTTTCAAATACAGGACTTAGGTGAAGCATAGAGAGTGGAGGACAAGGGTAAAATATGAGGGACTTAATGATGATGAACTACATGTATCCCTGTATAGAAAAATGATACTGATAATACTCATATGAACCTTCTCATTTAATAGAGCAGATAGAAGCAGCTTTTATAGATGAAGCACAGGACAAAATTGAATTTGAAGATATATTGTGGTGTAAAAATAGAGTCACTAGATAAAAGGGAAATGTAATGGGAGAAAGCAAAAGGAGAGGAGGAATAGGCTAAGATATTTCATATTGTAAGATTTTTCATTATTACAATGAGCTATTGCAATGATATGGAAGGGGATAAGGCAAGGTGGAATGAGGGAATCTTTGCTCTCATCAGAGGTGGGTAGGAGAGGAAACAGCATATATACTCAATGGGGTATAGATATCTGGAGTAAGAAGGAGAGAAGGGGGACGGGGGAAAAGGGGGGATGTGAGTGATGGAGGATAGGATGGATCATGGTGGGAGAGTGGTCAGATATAACACATTTTCTTTTTTACTTCTGGCAAGGGCCTGGGATTGAATGGCCTGCCTGGGACCATAGGCCCAGGTGGGTACTGGGCATAAGGGATGGTATGTAGGCACAGGGCCTCTTGGCCCCAGGCTGGGGATCTGTCTGCTGCACCACTCAGCTACCCTACAGCAGAGACAAAGTGAAAGGAGAGAGAAAATATAGTACACAGTAGTGGAGAAATAGGAATTGAGGGAGTTGCAATCAGCAATGGCATCAGTGGAAAAATATGGAAGAAACTTTTGTGATGGACTTATCATAAAGAATGTGATCCACCCATGACAAAGCTGGTGGTGTTGTAACACAGAATGAAGCACATTTTTTATTATTATTTTTGGGGAGGGTTTGCAGAGTAAATAGGCCTGGGTGGCCTGCTTGGGGCCACATAGCTGTGTGATTGTTGGGTGTCTGAGGCTGGATTTGGACCTGGGTGCTCCTGGCTCAAGGGCCAGTGCTCTGCCTGCCACCTGGCCACCCCTACTATCATTATTATTTGTTTTTTTATATTGAGTCTTTTTTTTGTTTTTTTTTCAAGGCAAATGGGGCTGGGTGGCTTACATGGGGTCACACAGCTGAGTGATTGTTGGGTTTCTGGGGCCAGATTTGGGATTGGGCACTCCTAGTTCCAGGGCCAGTGCTCTATCCACTGATCCACTGCACCACCTGGCCATACCTACAATTATTATTATTATTATTAATTTAATTTTAATTTTTTCTCTCATTATTGCTCATGCAGGTCTATATTGTTTTGGAGGGAGGGGATATTATGTTTACTCTTAAACAAGAATATTTGGCAATGTATTGAAAAACATTATTTGTATGAAATAAGAATAAATAAATTAATTAATTAAAAAATTAAAAATTAAAAAATACAAAGTATGTTCGTATAAGTTTTGAGTTCGTCTTGATAAACATCCTTTGAAGTATTTTATGTTGCCTACAGTTACTTTAAAAGAATTTCTTTCTATCTCTTGTTGCTGTACTTTGTAGGCTATATTAGAAATGCTGAAGACTTTTTGTGGATTTATTTTATATCCTGCAACTTTGTTAATATTGTTAATAGCTTCAAGTAGTTTTTAGTTGATTTCTAAGTATCATATCATCTGCAAACTCTGTTTTCTTATTGTTTTTAATTCCTTCAATTTATTTTTCTTCTTTTATTACCAAAGCTAACAATTTTATTAAAATTCTGAGTTATAGTGTTGAAAATGAGTTTCTCTTGTTTCATCCCTGATATTTATGACACCGTTTTAAGCTTATCTCCATTACATTTAATGTTTGCTGATATTTGTAGATAAAGACTGATTTTCATTTTAAGGGAAATTCCATTTAGTTCTGTGTGCGCTAGTGCTCTTATTAGGAATGAGTGTTCTTTTTCATTAGATGTTTTTCTCCATCTATTGATATTATCACAATATTTCTGTTAGTTTCATTTACAATATGGTCAAGCATATTGTTTTCCTAGTTTTTAACCATCCCTGTATTCTTGGTATAAATCCTATATGATCACAGTGTGTTATCCTAGTGATAACTTGCTTAAAACTTTGTTAATATTTTATTTAAAATTTTTGTATCAATATTCATTATGGAAATTGTTCTATAATTTTCTTTCTTAGTTTTTCTCTTCTTAGGTCAGATATCAAAGCAATATTAGATTCAGAAGGAATTTGATAGAACTCCTTCTTCAATTTGTTTTCAAATATTTTTTATAGGATTAGAATTAATTGATCTTTAAATATTGGTCGTAATCTGTTTGTCCCTGAAGTTTTTTGTTTGGAAAGTTCAATGATAGTTTATTCAATTTCTTTTTCTGAAATGGAACTATTTAAGTATTTTATTTCCACTTCTGTTCAGCTGGGCAGTTTATATTTTTGTAGATATTCTTCCGTATCATGTAGAGTGACAGACAACTGACAGTTGAGAACAATTCCGAAAAATTATTTGAATTTCCTCCTCCTTGATGGTAAATTCACCCTTTTCTTTTTGTTGCTCATAATTTGATCTTCTTCTTTCTTTTTTCTTATCAATTATCCAAATGAGTATCTATCTTGTATTTTCCCCTTAAACCCAGCTTTAAGTTTTATTTATCATTTCAAATGTGTTTTCTTACTTTCAATTTTGTTAATCCCTCCTTTAATTTTCAGAAATTTTTATTTAGTATTTAATTGGGAATTTTTAAATTGTTCTTTTTCAACCATTTTTGGGTCATGCCCAGTTTGTTGATCTACTTTTTCTCTATTTTCATTCATCCAAAATATATTCTCTTAGAAATTATAAGATGTCCCCTAATTACTGCTTTGGCTGCATCCCACAAATTTGTATCATTATTGTCATTGACTTGAATGAAGATATTGATTGTTTTTATGATTTTTTGTTGATCCATTCATTCTTAAAAATTAGATTATTTAGTTTCCAAATAATTTTTAGTTTATTTTTAAATGGTGCTTTATTACATGTAATTTGTATTACATCCTGATCTGAAAATGATGCATTTAATGTTTCTGCTTTTTTGCAATGATTTTAAATTTATATGCCCTAATACATGTTCAAATGTTGTGTAGGTGCCATGTACTGTAGAGAAGTATATATATTCCTTTATATTCCCATTCAATTTTCTCCAGAGGCCTATCATATTTTACTTAAAAAATTCATTCATCTAATTAGCTTCCTTCTATTTTTATGTTTAGATTTATGTCTTTTGAAAAGATGAAAGTTGAATTCCCTCACAAAACTTATAGTTATGCTGTCTGTGTCTTCCTCTTACTCCTTTAATTTTTTTTTCATTTTAGAATTTGGTTGTCATACCACTTTGTGTATAAATGTTTAATCTAGATATTACTTCATTGCCTATGATTCTTTTGGGCAAGGTGTAGTTTCCTTTTTTAATCTCTTTTAATGAGATCTATTTTTGATTTTGCTTTGTCTGATAACAGAATTGCTACCCCTGTTTCATTTTTGATTCATCTGAAATATAATGTATTCTGGTCCAATCTTTTCCCATTACTCTGTGTGTATCTTTCTGGTTCAAATGTGCATCTTGTAAAGAACATATTGTAGAATTCTGGTTTTAAATCCACTGCCATTTATTTTGTTTTGTGGGAAAATTCATTCCATTCAAATTCACAATTAGGATTGCTATTTCTGTATTAACCTCCTTCCTATCTTCACCCCATTTGTACTTTTCACTCTCCTTTCACCCTATCTGCCTCACCCATGTTTTCCTTCTGACCACTGAATTGTGATTCCTTCTAGCTGCCTCCTCCCTTTTCTTTTTCCTTTATGTTTCTATTTTTGTCCACCCTTCTGCCCTCCTTTTTAATACACCTGTCCTTCCACCTTTTACTTCTTTTTGTCTCCTAATTCTCTATAGGTAAGATATATTTCAAAATCCAACTGATTGAGCCAAATCCTATGAGAGTAAGATTCAAGTAATTCTTGCCTCTTCCTTTCCCCCCTCTAATTATTAGATCCTCTGTGCCTCTTCATGTGATATAATTTACTTTATTCTACTGCCCCTTTCCTGTTTTTCGAGTAGTACATATTTTATAATGTCTTAATTTTTATATCACCCATCAAAAATAAACTTCTGCCTAGACACTCTAAGAAGATTGCTTCTAATATAAATATCATTCTCAAGAGTTCCAAATATCAATCTTCTTATGTAGGAATATAACAAGTTGAATTACAAATTTTTTTCTTTTCTGCTCTTTAATTATTTATGTATCTTCTGTGACTCATAATTAAAGATTGTTTTTTGTTTAGCTCTGGGCTTTTTATCAGAAAAATTTGGAAGTCTCCTATTTCATTAAATTTCCATCTGGAATTTCCATATTGAAAGAGTATGCTCAGTTTTTCTGGGTATTTGATTCTTGGTTGGAGTTTAAGCTCCTTTGCTCTTAGGAATATTATATTTCTGGGACTTTGATACTTTAATTTTGATGTTGCTAAATCCTATGTAACTGACTGTGACTATTTGGTTTTGGGATTGGTCTTTTTCTGTATTTCAGTGGGGTTAAGTGACTTACTTGCCCAAGTTTGGATTTAAACATCCTGTCCTCCTGTCTCCATGTTTAGTGCTCTATCCACTGCACCACCTAGATACCCCTTGAATTGCTTATTTATGATTGACTGCAATATTTTCCCCTTGACCTAATAATTCTGAAGCTTGGTTATTATATTTCTTTGAGTTTTCATTTTGGGTTTTTTATGGGAGGTGATTGTTGAATGATTTTGATTACTATTTTATCCTCTGGCTCTAAAATTTAAGGGCAATTTTCCTTGAAAAATTTTGTTCAGGTTCTTTTTTTATCATAGCTTTCAAGTAGTCCAATAATTCTTAATTATCTCTTCATATCTATTTTCTAGTCCATTTTCCAAATTTTTTTCATTTTTAAAACTTTACTCCACTGATACTGGTTGTTTCATATAGTCATTATTTTTTCCTTGCCGTATTCTAGGTTTTAATGTGTTATTTTCTTCAATTAACTTTTGTATCTCTTTTTCATTAGGTCAATTTTACCTTTATAGTAGTTGTTTTCTTTTTTGTATTTTCCCAATTATGTTTTGAAAAGAATTGATTTGTTCAGTCCATTTTTTTTATTTCCTTTGCTAAACTATTTAATTCCTCTTGCATTTCTTTTCCCATTTCTTCTCCTTGATTTATACAATTATTTTTTGATTTCTTCCAGGAGGTCATTTGGACTTGTGACTAATTCACATTCCCCTCTTGTAATATTTCCCCTTCACTTGTGGTATTATTTGTTTTGTCATCCCCTTCTGAGACATTGTGATCTACCTTCTCGCAATAGCAGTGTTCTATAAGGGATTTTCTCTAACTTTTAAAAAATAATTTTGAATTCTAGTCCTGAACTATAGTGGTCACTGTCCCAAATGTCTTTTGTTGGGGGGGGGGGATTCTGTGTGTCAAGACCTCCAATGCTAGGGACTTGCTCATTGCACTGTAGTTACCATGAATGATGCTGTCTCTGCAGGAGCTCCAGGGCTCTCAAGTCACCAGCCGTACTAATGTTGGAGACCACATAGGAGGCCTGTCGTGCAATTGGCCCCCGAACCAGGATGGAGGGGCCTCAACTTTTGATATTTTCTGTTTCTGACAGTCCCCAACTGACCTCCTTGGTATTCCTCCTCTGCTGGTCTTGGCTTCCCACAATGGGCTTTGCTCCCTGCACCAGGCAATGTTCCACTTTTACCCAAGTAAGACATATTTTCCCTGAAGTACTTTCAATAAACCTTAAGATGGAAAATACTCCACTTTATATTTTTGTGGGTTCTGTTACTCCAGAATCTGGTAAGAGTTTTTATTTATTTTGTTTCTGAGGGAAGCGAGGGAAAATGTAAGGAAATTCCTGACTTCTCTTTTCCATCTTGGTGCTGCCTCCAGTTTTATTTTTTAATGTGTTGTTTTATTTTTCAATTTTACCAATTGTGTTTTTGAAGGAGTTGTTTTCTTCATTCAATTTTGGTGCTTCCTTTTCTAATCTATTTACTCTCTCTTGCATACTTCTAATTTAATTCCTTTCTTTTTCTACCTGATTTTTAAAATTCTTTTTGTTCTTCTTTGTGGCTTCACATATAGGCATTTTGCTTCTGCTTTCCTCTTCTGAGTTTGAGTTTTGATCTTACCTTTCAGCATAGTAGCTTTCTATAGTCAGGGCTGTTTTCTACAAGCAAAGTTTCAAAGACAACATGCAAATTTGAGACAAGTCCAGTGAGAATTCTTGAAAGAACTAAAGAAAAAGATTAGAGTAAAAGAGGAACATTGGGGAAAATAAATTAAAGTTATGCAAGATAAGGAAAATTAATAGAATGGTAAAAGGAGCAAAATATTTCTGGTGAATATATCTTAAAATAAAAATTATTCAAATAGAAAAATCAGTCCAACAGATCACAGAAAGAAAATAATTCTTTTAAAATTATAAATGAGCAAGTGGAAGCTTGTGATTAACACATCAAGACACTGAAATAAAGTAAAAAGATGAAAAAATATCATCGAAATATACATCTGGCTCCAAAGACCACAATCTCTATTATAAAATTTTGATAAAAGTTGATGAAAAAAATTGGAAAACAGCATGGCCAAAACTAGGTATAGACCAACATCTTATAGCATATACCAATATAAGGTCAAAATGGATACATGGTTTAAATATTAAGTTTCATACCATAAGACAATTTGGGGAGCAAGGAATAGTTTACCTATCATATCTATGGAAAAGGGAACATTTTTACGTCCAAGGAAGGATCAAAGACCATTATTAGATATAAAATAGATAATTTTCATTACATTAAATTAAAAGGTTTTGCAAAAACAAAATCAGTATAATCAAAATTAGAAGACAAGCTGAAAGTTGTGTAATAATTTATATAGCTAATGTCACTGTTAAATGCCTCATTTTGCAAATGAGTCAATTTTATAATAATACAAATCATTCCCCAATTTCTAAATAGTCAAAGGATAATAAATAAGCAGTTTTCAAATGAAGAAATCAAAGTTTTCTCTAGTCATTGAAAAAATACTCTAACTCTTTAATGATTAGAGATGCAAATTAAACCAAATCTAAAGTACTATCACATACTTATCAGATTGACTAAAATGACAGAAAAGGAAAATCACTAATTTTGGAAAGGATGTGAGAAAATTGGTGCACTATTACATTGATGATGCAGCTGTGAACTGATCCAATCATTTTAGAGTGGAATTTGGAACTAGGCCTGATGGTCTATAAAACTGGGAAGATCCATTGATGTAGCAAAACCACTATTATGTCTGTTTCCCAAAGAGATTATAGAAAAGGAAAAGGGATATATAAAAATATTTATAGCATATATTTCTTCTGGTGAAAAAGAATTGAAAATTGAGGGGGTGTGTAGAGGGCCAATGTCTGTGGAGTTGGAATGCAGGTGTCCTTGGCTCAAAGGTACCAGATATCAAGCATGTATTATTGCTCAGTAAATGCAATCTTTGGCTCACCAATGAACCTTGGCCTAAAGAACTGCTGAATTTGGAGTGTATGGGAAAAAATTCTAATAAGGAAGTCTAAAGTCTTCAAAAGATAAATATTGTAAATATAACCAGGAAAGCCATGCATCTGGATTTCATTTTACTGGTCATGTGTGAGATAAGTTTTGTTATAGGAGTCTGGATATTCAACAATAAAGCTAACAGAAAGTTATTCACAACATTAAGTTGTTTGTCACTTTTTTTTTGAACCTGACTCTCTTCAATATCCAGATCTAGGCCAGGGGTGTCATCAATTGAGGAATGACTGAGCAAGTTTTGTATATGAACATATTGGCATATTATTGTGCTTTAAGAGAGAAAAACCAGACAGATTTCAGGAAAATATGGAAAGTCTTACAACAAATGATGTAAAGTGAAATAAGCAGATCCAGGATAATATTGAAAATGCTAATCATTGTATAATGATAAGAATGATCTCTTTTCAACAATTCAGAGATTCAAGTCAATTCCAAATGACCCATGATGGAAAAAGTTGTCCACATCCAGAAAAAGAACTGATGGACTCTAAATTTAGTTTGAAGCATATTATTTTCACTTTTTTACATATCTTTTAATTTGATTTGTTTCTTCTTTCACAATATAACTAATGTATTTCACATGACTACACATATACAACATATCAAATTGCTTTCCATTTTATGGAGAGGGGAGTTAAAGAAGGAAGGAAGAAAAACTGGAAACTAAAAATCTTAGAAAATGAATTTTAAAATTGTATCTACATATAATTAAAATAAAACCACCTGAAAGATAACAATAAAAAGAAAAATACAACTAATCTTGTGAATTTTGAGAAAGGTGAGATAATTTATAAATTATGGATGATCTGAAAGTCATAATCAAAAGAGGTGACCTCCTATTTCAAGAAATCTTAAAGGTAACTACTCTGATATCTTAGAAGGAAAGATTAAACTAGAAGTTAAAAGACTTTATCAAATACCTCCTCAAAAAGACAGTAAAATGAGAATTCCCAGGAATATCATAGCCAAATTTCAGAGCTCCCAGAGTGAGAATAAAAAATCTTTCATAATCCAAAAGGAAATCATTCAGATACTATGGAGTTATAGACAGTTTCATACAAAATTTAGCAGCTTCCCTATTATAGGAATAGAGGACTTGAAATGTAATATTACACGTGGCAAATGAGCTTGGATAATAAATAATAATAATAATAATAATAATAATAATAATAATAATAATAATAATAAACCCAGAAAACCTAAGTAAATTTTTTGTGGAGGAAATAGTCAAAATTTCTGATGGAAACAGCTAAACACAAAATTTCATTCGAAAACAAAAGACTTAAAAGAAACAAACAAATAAGTAAACATGAAATCATGAAGGATTTAATAAGCTTAAGCAATGTACATTAATTTATGGGGAACTGATAGAGGTAATTCTTAAGAACTTTTTCATCATTAGTGAGGTAAGAAGGAGTACATCCATAGAGAGCACAACTGTGAATCAATTGTGTTATGATCTAAATAAAAGAAAAGGAAGATGAGAGACAGTATGTACTAAGGGAATGGACAAGGGAGCCAAAAATATGGAGAAAATTATTTCACATAAATCAAGCACACAAGCAGAGTTTTTATAGTAGAATGGAAAACAGTTGGGGGTGATGGACAGTATTTGAAACATACACATGCACATAATTTGCATAGAAATCTAATTCCTCTGATATATAAGTTGATAAGAATAAGATAAAGAAAGAGGATGAAAAATGATAGGTCAGATTAAGGGAGGAGTTGATTAGGAAAAAGAAATTGATCATGTTTGAACTCCCTAAGGAAAAGAAAAATTCAGACCTGGTGAATTCTTCCAAATATTTAAAAAGAAATTGATTTCTATTCTATATAAACTGTGAAAAAATATATGAAGGAGCTCTACTAAATTCTTTGTATAGGTGGAATATGATTTTGATATCTTAGCTAGAGAGAAAAAAAAGAGGAAGAAAGCTATAGATGAATTTTTCTAATGAATATTGATGCAAAAATTAAATAAAATACTGGAAAAAGAAATTATAGAAACATATATTATAACAATATATCTTATCTTAGGAATGTAGGACTTGTTCAGTATTGGGAAATCCATAAATAAAATTGATTATATAAGGCAGAAGATTATTTCAATAAATAGAGAAAAAGATGAAATAATATTCATTCCTACTAATATTGCTAGAAAGCATAGGAATTAATGGAGCATTTCTTTAATAAAGTTAGGAGCAGCTAGTTGATGCAGTGGATAGAGCACTGGCCCTAGAATCAGGAGGTCCTGAGTCCAAATTTGACGTCAAATACTTAAGAATTGCCTAGCTATATGACCTTGGCAAATCGCTTAATCCCACTGCCTTGCAAAAAACACAAAAAAAGTATTATATCAAAATACAGGACCAAGCATAAAGATGAATTTTCCAAAAAGAGGAAGAAGGAAGATTGTTCATCGTCAACCCTATTATACAATATTATACTCGAAATGCTGGTTATAGCAAAACGATAAGAAAAATAAATGGAAATGATAAGAAGACAGAAGAAGAAAATAAAAGTATCATTCTTTGCATTGCTGTCATTTTTGTAGTTTTCTAAAGTGAGCACTCTTTTAGCTTTTTTAAATTCATCTTTGTTGTTTTAGTTCTGCTCTTGGGGTATAAGGAGTATAGATCCAAGTTTTTTATTTTGCTGTGGCTGAGGTCTGTCACTTGCTTGGTGTTAGCCAAGATTTTTTCTATGCAATCCAGGCCTTGCCTTTGCAGAGGTTTTGTTTTTCCTCCTTTATGTCCAGGTTCTGACTTAACAATGTTTTGTTCCTGACCCAGTCCTGTCTTTTCCCCCCATGTATTCAGGGTTCAGTCTTTGGGGCTGGAGTCCTTCCTGCTGGCTTTCTATCTAGCTACCAAGACCTCTGCTACTTTTCAGCTGTCAGGACCTGGTTTGCACTGTTTCTAAAAACCTCCTGCTAGCTTTCCCCACTCTCCCACTTCCTGGACTTTCCTTCTTTCCCCTCAAAGAGATGGGCCTTCAGTGAAGATCTTCCATGATATCTACAGCTAAAAACTTTTATGAATTTTTTTTTTCTTTTTCATGGTGGGATCTATAGTGTGATGTCAGAGTAGAGGCTTCATGTATCTTTGGGTAGGGTAAAGTTCCAGGACCATGCTAGCTTCAAGCAGCCATCTTGGCTCTGCCCTGGAAGTTAATCATCTCTTTTTGTAAAAGATGTGCTTGTATACTTAAAGAATACTAGGGAATCAACTAAAAACTGAGTTGACAAAATTAATTTAGTAAAGTCATAGAATATAAAATAAATTCACATAATTCATCTCTATTTCTGTATATTATCAATAATATAATGGGGTACCTAGATGGCACAGTGGGTAGAGCACTGGCCCTGGAGTCAGGAGTACTTCAGTTCAAGTCTGGCCCCAGACACTTAATAATTACCTAGCTGTGTGGTCTTGGGCAAGCCACTTAACCCCATTGCCTTGCAAAAAAAACCCTAAAAAAATAAATGATACACCAGGAAATGGAAAAGAAATTCCACTTAAAATAAGTGGAGACAACAAAAATACTTGGAAACTTATCTGTCCAGAGTAACCTACCAATTATTTGAATACAATTACATAATGTACACATATATACATATATATATATATACACATATATGCATATATAAATATATATAAAAGCACAGATTTAAACAACTGAAGAAATATTTATTGTTCATTTATAAACCAAATGAATATAATAAAGTAATGCTACATAAATTAAATTATTTATTTGGTGTCATGCAAACTAACAAATATTTTTTGTATAGCTCTAGAAAAATAATAAAATTTACTTAGAAGAACAAGACATCAAAAATATCCAGGGAATCATTTTAAAAATGAGAAAGAATTTTGCCTAACCATGCCTGATTTCAAACCAAATCAAACACAGGAATTATTGAAACCATCTCGTGCTGTTAAAAAGTTGAGTGCTGTATTAGTGGGATTGACGAGACATACAATTCCACAGCAGAAAACAACCATAGTAATCTAGTGTTTGATAAATCCAAAGCTTTGGATACAAATAACTCAGCAATACAATTAACTCCTATTGAACAAAAATTACTGGTGCAACTGAGTATCAGTTTGTTAGAAATCACACATCAAGCAACATGTTACACTGTATATCCAGGTAAATTTCAACTGTGCATGTGTGATTTGCACGTAAAGAGTGACATAAGAAAATTAAGGGAGCATGAAAATTTCTACCTGTCAGATTTATGTATAATGGAAAAATTTAGAACTGGACAAGAGATTGAGAGTTTCATAGGAAGTAACAGATAAATTTGATTACATTAAATTAAAAAGTTTTTACTTTTCTATGCATTCAAAATTATAAGAAAACCAGAAATCTATGAGGTAATATTCACAGCGTACTTCTCTCTTAGAATTCTCATTTCTCAAATATATAGGGAACTGAGACAAATATATAAATAAGAACCATTTCTCAATTAACAAATGAGCAAAAATATAAATAAGTAGTTTTCATAAGAAGAAATCAAAGTTTTATATTGTCATATGAAAAAATGCTTTAAATCAAAGAAATGCGTTTTAATACAATAGAGAAATATCATCTATATTTATTGAATTGTGATAGAAAAGAAAAATGAAAAATCCTGGTGAGTATATGAAATAAATATGACACTTTTTGCATTGGTTGTATTTTGAACTGGTCCAACCCTTCAGGAGAACAATTTGGATGGATGGCCAAAGGACTATAAAACTATAGATACACAAACACATGCATGTGTATGTGTGTGTACATCTATCTATCTATCTATCTATCTATCTATCTATCTATCTATCTATATACATATATAAAGAGAGATTTCACTGCAGACAGTAACAGCAATATTGTAATAATGGTCAACTGTGAAAGACTTCAACACTCTGATCGATATAATAGTTCAGGATAATTCTGAAGAGCTCATTATGAAATATGCATGCACGTGACAAAATGAAACATTTTTACTTTGTGTTTTATGTTTTTGGAACATGGATATATGTGATTAGTTCATAAGTATAATTAATTTAATATTGCTTTTTTGACTTCTCTTTAGGTGGGGTAAGACTGGAGTGAGGGAGAGAATTTGGAACTAAAAATGATGTTTAAAATAAATAAATAAATGATGAATTGGGGAGAAATCACTGAGTTATGTTTGAATGATGAAGTGAGAAACTAAATTGTAGAGAATTGTAAGAATGAAAGAGAAAAAATGAAATTGAGACACCTACTGTTGATGAGAAGTGAGAAGAGAAGAGAAGAGAAGAGAAGAGAAGAGAAGAGAAGAGAAGAGAAGAGAAGAGAAGAGAAGAGAAGAGAAGAGAAGAGAAGAGAAGAGAAGAGGTCTGGAATGAGGGTGTGAGGATGACTTGAGCATAAAGAGGGTTGAAAAATATTACCTTTTCATATGAGACAAGAGTGAAGGAGAAAATGATCACTGAAAGTCACTTGTTGATATGAGATTAGGAAAAAAAGAGGATCTCTCAGTAAATTGAATCTATTCAGCAAACTATGAGTCATAATTCATAGCCAAATTGATGTGGGAGGGCAGATCATGAGAGGTTTGATGAATAATTAAAAATTTTAGAAGTGCTATTTCTGTGAATGAGATGGAGATATGAAAGCGATATGAAAGAATAACATTGCAGCAGTAGTTTTCAATATGTAGTTAGGCTCTATTTGTATAAGATCCTATCTGCAGATTTTCATGATTTTCTTCAGCTTCATAAAGTAGTGTTTATAGAAGTGATGGCAGGAAATGATGGTAATGAAATAACATTGAAACTTGGCAGGACAAAACACTCATTATGAAAAGATCATAAAGGATTTAAGAGAATACAATATAGATTTTAACTAGTTCACCAAGAGGTCAAGATGAGGAAGGGAGGAAAGTATGATTAGTTCAGTGGTGATAGTATTATAGAGAACTGAGGACTCAAGACATTGGAGATCATTATGTAGATGAAGAATAAAGATTTCAAAGTAAAGTTTTCCAAAAATGTATTGTGATCAGATAAAGGGATTTCAGAGTTCATGAGCATGGAAGTAGAGAATTGCTGAATGCAGGCAAGAAGAGTGTGACCATTTATTTATATAACTGAAGTGGGCTAGAGAAGCAGACATTACAAATCTATAAATGAGATTTGAATCCAGATATCTCTTTATACTAAGTCTTTTTTCTTTTTTTTCACAATAGTAGTTTTTCCATGCCTATAGCTAGATGGTACAATAAATATAATGCCAGAACTAGAATTAAGAAACCTGAGTTAAATGCAGCTCAAATAGTAATTAGTTGTGTTTGGGTTACTTAACCTCAATTTGCTTTTGTTTCCCTATCTGTAAAATGGGGATAATAAAATCACTTATCTTTGAGAGATTTTGTGAAGATCAAAGCATTTAGCACAGTCTCTGACTTACAGTAAGCCATGTAAATGTTAGCTATTATTATTATTATTATTATTACTATTATTATTATATCACATTATCTACAATCAATGCAATTGGCTTATTTTGGTACTTATGCTACAAATCTACTACACTATCCACAGTGCACCAATCAATCAGTCAAAACGAATTTGTTAAAATTCCTAAAATGAAATTAACTCCTTTTCTTGTGGAGTTCACATTCCATTAGGGAGACAAGTTGCACACATATAAAGAGATATAGAATGTAGACCTACATATATGGGTATATACACATATATGTATTTAGTTTGAGAAGGAAGACATTCAAGCACAGGAAATGCTTCAAGTAGAAAGTGTTTTGAACTTATGCAGTTTGGTATTGAACTGCATTTTGAAGGAAATGAAAGCTGGTTTTCTTAGGTATAATAAAGTATAAAGTATATTCTCAATATGGGGATGACTTGTGCAAATACAGGGAGATTGAATATAGAGTACCATTGCATGGAAACTTCTGATTTTTCCTCTTTCTTTCTTTCTTTCTTTCTTTCTTTCTTTCTTTCTTTCTTTCTTTCTTTCTTTCTTTCTTTTTTTCTTTAGGTTTTTGTGAGGCAAATGGTGTTAAGTGGTTTGCCCAAGGCCACACAGATAGGCAATTACTAAGTGTCTGAGACCAAATTTGAACTCAGGTACTCTTGAATCCAGGGCTGGTGCTCTATGCACTGCACAGCTTAGCCACTCCCCCCATTCTTTCTTAAAACAGATCTTTAGGACTTCTGGCCAAGATGGCTGAGAGAAGACAGGCACAGTTCTAAAGTCTCTAGATCGTTCCCCATGTATCATATTGAAACAAACCTCTTAACAGAAATCTGACCCACAAAACCCGGAAAGAAAAGCCAGGAGAAAGAATATCTACCTCAGGATTTGCCTTCTGCAGCTTTGGGTGAGTTCAGGCAGGAGAGTTTGGCTGCAGAGGGCATATCAGCCCCGATCAGCCAGATTAGTGACTGAATTGGATCCAGGGAGTTTGAGGGCCCAAGAGATGGACCTGCTGGATCAGTGGTGGGGCTAGATGTGGGGGGAGGGCTTGAGTCACCTAGGAAGCAGTGGCATGCTGACCCTTATAAGCTTACTGACAGGGATGGGGGGAGAGTTCCAGTGCAGGAGAGCTGTGGACACCATCCCTGGGTTCCTCAGGTCTGAGGAACTCTGAGTCCACACCTCCATGGCAGCTGAGGCCTCTTCCCAGAACAAACAATTGCAGACTACTTCTGCCTCAGGCACAGGTGTGTGAGCAGAAGAACCAGCCCAGATGACAATAGGAAGAAGGATGACCTCACCCCAGGGTAAAGGCAACATTGATTGAAGGCAAAAGAATTCAATAGCTCCAATCCCTCCCTTCAAGCTAAGGGAGAAGGCCTCAGTCAAGGTCACAGACATTCCAGAGAAAGCAATCAGCACCTCCTACTGGCCAGCCAGAGAAATTGCACTGAGTAAAGCCTCTAGCAATCCCAATACCAAACCCCTGTGAAGCAGCCCCTCCCCAACTGAAGGTCTTAGCAAAAATGAAGAAGGGTCAGTAGAAAGGTGGAACCATAGAAAAATTCTTGGAAGGAAAAGACCCTAACTCAGAGAGACCTAGAACCTTTGAGGAGAATATGATCTGGTCTCCAGTACAGAAAGACTGCCTTGAAGAATTAATGAAGGAGTTTAAAAATCAACTGGGAAATTTGGGAGAGACAATTAATACCTTGCAACAAGAAAACAAATCCTTAGAAAATACAATTGGACAGATACAAAATGAGAATAAGTCTCTCAAATACTCAATTGGGCAAATGCAGAAAGAAAATAATTCTCTCAAAACTTCAATTGGTCACATGGAAAGCTCTTTCAAAAGTCAAATTGACCAATTGGAAAAGGAAATGCAAAAGGTTAATGAAGAAAACTCTTCCCTAAAAAAAGAATGGAGTCTGCAGAAACTAATAACTTCATGAGACAGCAAGAGCCTGTCAAACAAAATCAGAAAATAGGAAAAATAGAAGAAAATGTAAAACATCTCATCAGCAAAACCACTGACCTCGAGATTAGGTCAAGAAGGGGAAACCTGAAAATCATTGGACTTCCTGAAAACATTGAAGAGAAAAAAAGTGTGGACTTAATACTATAGTATCTAGTGATGAGAATTGCCCTGATATCATGGAACAAAAGGCAAAGTAGTTACTGAAAGAATACATGGATCCCCTCCAGAAAAATATCCTAAAATGTAAACATCAAGGAATGCTGTGGTCAAATTCCAGAACTATCAGATAAAAGAGAAAATCCTGCAAGCAGCTAGAAAGAAACAATTTAAATATCAAGGAGCTACAGTAAGGATTACACAGGACCTGTCTGCATCAACATTAAGGGATCAAAGGGTCTGGAACAAGATATTTCGAAGAGCAAAGGAGCTTGGAAGGTAGCCAAGAACTATCCTGCAAAGCTGAGCCTTCTCTTCCAGGGAAAAAAGATGGACATTTAATGAAATGAAGAATTCAAAAATTCCTGATGAAAAGACCAGAGCTAAATAGACATCAAACAGGAAGTTCAAGAGACATATGAAAAGGTAAAAAAAGGGGGAGCGGTAAAAGGAAAAGGAAAAAAACTGCTATCCAACAAGTTGAAATCAGCTATATCCCAACGTGGGGGGAAAAGGTTTCATAAATCTTGAGAATTGTAACTCTAACAGAGAGAATATACCTAGCTAAAAGTGATGGACATTCTTGACCTATCCATGAGACTGCTATCCAATGGAATGTAACTGGCTTTAACCCCACTTGGGAGAAAGACCCTAATAACTCTCAAGAATTTTAACTCTATTAGACAGAATATATTTAGCTAGAAGTGACAGATACTCAGAATTTTCTGCAACTCAGATAGAATGATTTTTAAAAACACTACCTCCTTGAAAAGGGAGACAGGAAAGAGACAGGAGGAGGGAGGGAATTGAATGGGCTAAATCTCATTACATTAAGAGGTACAAAATACCTATGGTAATAAAGGGGAAGAAAGGAGGAGAAGAGAAACACCTGAATCTTCTTCTCATCAGTCTTGCCTTAAAGGCAACTTACACATACTTAGTTAACTTAGAAAACATCTAACCTTTCAAGTATTAAAAGGGGGAAAAGGGGAGTGGGGAACAAAGAAAGGTAGGGGGAGTGGGGAAAAAGGGGAACTAACAAAAGGAAGGGAAGGGAAAAGGGAAAAGGGAAAGGGGGAAAGAACAGGGAGGGAGTGATATAGGAGGGCAAACACATTTAAGGGGGTGACATTCAGAAACAAAATACTGGGGAATATGGATAAATGGAGGGGAAAGGGGGGTAAAGTACAAACAGAAGGAAGATAGCATGGAGGGCAATAAAGAATAAGTTATAATAAGTTATAAAACTTTGAATGTGAATGGGATGAATTCTCCCTTAAAATGTAAGCGTAAATGTAATATGATTTCGCTCTCAGCACACCCAATTTGGATCAATGTACAACATGGAAACAAAATAAAGACTGACAGATTGCTTTTCGTGGGATGGGGGTGGGGTGGGGGAGGAAGGTAAGATTGGGAAAAAATTGTTAAACTCAAAACCTTTTAAAAAAAGAAATCTTTAAACTTGGGGTTTTGGTTAATAGATGATTATCAGGAAGAGCCTTTATAGGCTAAAATAAAGATTTTTTCCCCTATCCTCCAGATGCACAAAATTGAAAATAAGTAGGTTGCTAATTTTCAGAGTTTGGTTAATAATGAATAGCTGTTCAAGGAAATCATTTTGACAGCTATATGAAACATCATTTCAAAGTACTCCTTTAGTAAACTCAAAATATGTGAGGTAACATTTCTAAAGGTATAGTAATCATCCTGGGTGACTCAGCTGAAAAGTCTAGTATTAGTATAAATATGATTTGTATCACATGAGTCCATTTTCTGAGCTTATCCTTCTAAGACCTAATTTATACTACCCTTAAACTGGTGGAATTATTTCTCAGAGGAAGGTCTATTTCAAGTTCCAATAGTAACCCTGTGAATATGCACCACTATTAATATAGCTCAAAAGTAACTCCCTATGTCCTTTTATTAACAATAAACCAGTAAATATTAAAATTTAATAGTAAAAATAGTAGCTTGGAATCATTCATTCCTGTAAACCTGGAGTGCACTTTCCCACAAATTTACATATGGAAAGAGTGAGCACAGAACAGATTTGTAGTACAAAAAAAGGGAGTCACAGAAAAAGAAAAAAAGACCTAAGGCAACTTACATCTTTGGAACTGCAGGGGTAAGGAGTAACTGATGTGAACCTAACTCTTGATAGACAAGTCTAGTTCTTGCTTTTTTTTTTTTTAAACTTTCTGAAGCATCTTAATGGGTTCAAAACTTGATAATATTTGATAGAGTTGACATTTTTCTTCTAACTTCCACTTTTGGCCTAATGTTTTTATATAGTTAATTATTATTTTTAATATTTTGTTTATTTGTTTTCTAATTACATGCAACAGTAGTTATTACCAATAATTTTTGGCAAAGTTTTACCCTTCCACCCTTCCCTACCTCTCCTTATCAGAAAGCAATCTGATATAGGTTCTGTATTTATGACCTAAACATAAGATCGATGAACATAGATCGATATCAACCATCTTGTGAGCGAAGAATAAGATCCAAATGGAAGGAAGAAAACATGAGAGAGGGAAAAAATGGAATAATATTTAAGACAACTTTTAAAAATTGAAGACAGAGGCAGTTTGGTGGCACAGAGGAGAGAGCACTGGCCCTAGAGTCAGGAGGACCTGAGTTCAAATTCAACCTCAGACACTTAATAATTACCTTGAGCAAGTCACTTAACCCACTTAACCACATAAGCCTTAAATAAATTTTAAAAAGAAAATGAAAATCAACAAAAAAAATTGAAGATAATAAGCTTTGATATTACATAGTTCCTTCTCTGGGTGGAGATTGTATTTTTCATCACATCTTGTAAAATTATTTTTGATTATTGTATTGATCAAATAAACAATGCATCAGAGTTGATCATCATACTATGTTGTTAATATTAATAATGTTTTTCTGCTTCTGCTCATTTGACTCAGCATCAATTCAGGCCATTCTTTCCATACTTTTCTGAAATCCCATCCCTCATGTTTTCTTACACAATGATGTTCTCTCTCTCTCTCTCTCTCTCTCTCTCTCTCTCTCTCTCTCTCACTCACACACACACACACACACACACACAAACACAAACACACACACATACTACAATGTGTTCAATCATTTCCATTTGATAGACTTCCCATTAATTTCCAAATCATTGCCACTCTAAAAGGAACTGCTATGAATACTTTGTACATCTGGGATTATCCCCCTTTTTCATGATTTCTTCAGGTTACAAATCAGAGAGTATGAACATTTTTACTGCTCTTTGGTCATAATTCCAAATTGCTCTCCAGAAAAGTTGGATCAATTCACAACTACCCTCCAACAATGTCACATTGGCCAATTTGGGAGAGTTGAGGCGGTACCTCAGAGATGTTTTAATTCGCATTTCTCTAATTAATAATGACTTAGAAGATTTTTTTTTTATTAGACTGGAGAAAGCTCTGATTCCTTTGTATGAGAATTGCATTTCCACATCCTTTGATCATTTAGCAATAGGGGAATGATTTTTTTTTGACAAATTTGACCCGGGACTCTATATATTATAGAAATGAGTCCTTTGTCTGAAAAACTAGTTATAAAAATTGTTCCCCAACTTACTACATTCCCTTTAATCTTGGTGGCAATGGTTTTTCTTATGCAAAATCTTTTTAATTTAATGTAATCAAAATTATCCATTTTTTTATAATGTTCTCTCTTCTTGATCATTAATTGCTCCCATTTCCATAGACAAGGTGAATTATTTCTTATTATAAGTGGCTTATATTATGTTTTATGTCTAAATCTTGTACTCATTTCAACTTTATCTTGTTGATGTTGATGCTGATATATGCTTAGTTTCTGCCTTACTATCTTCCAGTTTTCCCAGTAGTTTTCATTGAAGAGTGAATTTTTTATCCTAAAAGGTGGAATCTTTGGGTTTATCAAGCAGTAGATAGCTTTAGTCATGTATTTCTGTCTCTTTTACATTTAATCTAGTCCTCTGATGTACTACTTTTATTTCTCAGCCAATATCAAACATTGATCACTGATGGTTTAGAGTATAATTTTAGACCTAGCATGTCTAAGTTGCCATCATTTTATTCTTTTTCAGTAATTTCCTTGATATGCTCCAGATTTTGGTCCTCCATATGAACTTAGTTATTATTTTTTCTATCTTAATATGGTAATTTTTTTGGAGGTTTGATTGATTGATATGGCAATAAATAAGTAATTAAATTTAGGAAAAATTTTCATTTTTGTTATATTATTTCAGTCTATCCAGCAAGTGATATTTATTCAGTTATTTAGATCTGATTTTATTTGTGTGAAAAGTGATGTGAAGTTGCTTTCATAAATTTTCTGACTAAGGCTTGGCAAGTATACTCCAAAGTATTTTATGTTGTTTGAATATATTTTATTTTATTTTAAATTATTTATTTTGAGTTTGACAATTTTCCCCCTAATCTTTCTTCCCTCTCCCCCACCCCACAGAGAAGGGAATTGATCAGTATTTACATTGTTTCCATGGTATATATTGATCCAAGTTGAAAGTGATGAGAGAGAAATCATATTCTTAAGGAAGAAAGATAAAGTATAAGAGACAGCAAGATCAGACAATAAGATATCAGCTTTTTTTGTTCTAAATTAAATGTAATAGTCTTTGGTCTTTGTTCAAACTCCACAGTTCTTTCTCTGGATACAGATGGTATTCTCCATTGCAGACAGCCCCAAATTTTCCGATTGTTGCACTGATGGAATGAGGGAGTCCATCAAGGTTGATCATCACCCCCATGTTTCTGTTAGGATATACAGAGTTTTTCTGATTCTGCTCATCTCTCTCAGCATCAGGTCATGCAAATCCTTCCAGGCTTCCCTGAATTCCTATCCCTCCTGGTTTCTAACAGAACAATAGTGTTCCTGACATACTTGTACTACAGTTTGCTAAGCCATTCCCCAACTGAAGGACATTTACTTGATTTCTAATTCTTTGCCACCACAAATGGGGTTTCTATGAATATTTTGGTACAAGTGATATTTTTACCCTTTTTATCAACTTTTCAGGGTACAGACCCAGTAGTGGTATTGCTGGATCAACGAGTATGCAGGTTTTTGTTGCCCTTTGGACATAGTTCCAAATTGCTCTCCAGAATAGTTGGATGAGTTCACAGCTCTGTCAACAATGTAATAGTGTCCCAGAAATCCTACAACCCTTCCAATGAAGATCATTATCCTTTCTGGTCATATTGGCTAGTCTGAGAGGTGAGAGGTGGAACCTCAGAGAAGGTTTAATTTGCATAAGTTTTGATTTAGAGCAATTTTTCATATAACTATGGGCTGCTTTGATCTCCACATCTGTAAGTTGCCTTTGCATATCCTTTGATCATTTTCAATTGGGGAATGGCTTTTGTTAAAAAAAAAATTGATTCAGTTCTCTGTATATTTTAGAAATGCATCCTTTGTCAGAAACATTAGTTCTAAAGATTGTTTCCCAACATATTACATTTCTTTTGATCTTGGTTACAGTAGTTTTGTCTGTGAAAAAGCTTTTTTCAATTTAATGTAATTGAAACCATCCTAGTTTGTATTTAGTGATGTTCTCCGACTCATCCTTAGTTGAAAACTGCTTCCATTTCCATAAATCTGACAGGTAAACTAGTACTGTTCTTCTAGTTTGCTTATAATATTGTATTTTATGTCTAAACCTGTATCCATTTGGATCTTATCTTGGTAGAGGATGTGAGGTGTTACTCTAATCTAAGTTTCTTCCATATTACCTTCTAATTTTCCCCAGCAGTTTTTAGCAAAGACAGAGTTTTTCTCCCAATAGCTGGACTCTTTGGGTTTATCAAACAGCAGGTTACTATAATTGTTTCCTGCTATTGCACTTAGTCTATTCCACTGGTCCACCACTCTATTTCTTAGCCAATAGCAGACAGTTTTGATGACTGATGCTTTAGAATATAATTTCAGGTCAGGTAGGGCTAAACTACCCTCTTTTGAACTTTTTTTTCATTAAATCTCTGGAAATGATTGACTTATTCTTTCTCCATATGAATTTAATTAGAAGTTTTTCTAACTGATTAAAGTACTTTTTTGTAATTTTAATTGATAGAGCACTAAATAGGTAGTTTAGTTTTGGTAGAATTGTTATTTTTATTATATTAGCTTGACCTATCCATGAGCAGTTGGTGTTTAAATGGTTATTTAAATCTGATATAACTTGAGTGAGAAGTGTTTATAATTGTTTTCAAAATTTTTGAGTCTGCCTTGGCAAATAGATTCCCAGGTACTTTATATTGTCTGAAGTTACTTTGAATGGGATTTCTCTTTCTAGCGTTCTTCTGGCTGTCTCTTGCTAGTCATATATAGAAAAGTTGAGAATTTATGAAGGTTTAATTTTTATCCTGCAACTTTGTCAGAATTGCTAATTGTTTCCAGTAGCTTTTTGGATGATTTCTTGGGATTCTCTAGGTATACTATCATGTCATCTACAAAGAGTTAGAATTTAAACTCTTCTTTTCCAATTCTAATTCCTGCAATTTCTTTTTCATATCTAATTGCTGAAGGTAATATTTCTAATTTGATATAGAATAGTAGTGGTGATAATGGGCATCCTTTTTTCACCCCGATCTTATTGGGAATGCCTCTAGCATCTCCCCATTGAATATAATGCTTGTTGATAGTTTCAGATAGATACTGTTTATTATTCTAAGAAACAGTCCATTTATTCCTACATTCTCTAGTGTTTTTAGTAGGAATGGGTGTTGTATTTTATCAAAAGATTTTTCAGCATCTATTGATATAATCATATAATTTCTGATAGGTTTGTTGGGGATATAATTAACTATACCAATATTTTTCCTTATATTGAACCAACCCTGCATTCCTGGGATGAATCCTACTTAGACAAAAATGTATTATCCTAGCAATAACTTGTAACCATTTTGCTATGATTTTTTTTTAAGATTTTTGCACCTATGTTCATCAGGGAGATAGGCCTATAATTTTCTTTCTCTGTTTTAACTCTTCCTTTTTAGGTAGCAGCACCATGCTGTTGCAGAAAGAGTTAAGCAGAGTTCTTTCTGCCCCTATTTTTCCAAAGAGTTTTTATAAAATTGGAACCAATTGTTCGGTAGAATGCACTTGTGAATCCATCAGGCCCTGGAGAATTTTTTTCTGTGATAGGCTTGTTTAGGTATTTAATCTTCTCTTCACTTAACTGGGGCAACTTATATTTTTGTGGATATTCATCCATTTCACTTAGATTCTCCAATTTATTGGCATAGAGTGTGGCAAAATAAATCTGAATTATTACTTTAATTTCCTCCTCTTTGGTGGTGAGTTCATTTTTAATTTATGATACTAGGAATTTTGTTTTCTTCTTTATTTTTTTAATGAAATTGGCCAGAGGTTTATCAGTTTTATTGGTTTTTTCCATAAAACCAGCTCTTGGTTTTATTTATTAGTGCAATAGTTTTCTTGCTTTTGATTTTATTAATTACTCCTTTAATTTTTAGAATTTCTATTTTGGTATTTAATTGGGGATTTTTAATTTGTTCTTTCTCTAATCCTTTTAATTTCATATTTAGTGCCTTGATTTCCTCTTTCTCTAGTTTATTTATGTAACCATTTCAAGATTTAATATATCCCCTGACAGGCACTTTGAGTGAATTATATAGGTTTTGGTATGTTGTTTAATTTTTGTCATCTAGGTTAAAATAATTAATTCTTTCCATAATTTGTTGATTGATCCACTCATTCTTTAAAATGAAGTTATTCAGTTTCTAATTAATTCTGGCTCTATGTCTCACCTACACAATATTGCATATGATTTTTATTGCACTGTGATCTGAGAAAGGTGCATTCACCATTTCTGCCTTTCTGCAGTTGATCATTAGGTTTTTATGCCCTAGAACATGGTCAATTTTTGTACAAGTTCCATGAACTGCAGAGAAAAATGTATATTCTTTTCTATCCCCATTCAATTTCCTCCATAAGTCTATCATATCTAGTTTTTCTAACAATCCATTTACTTCCTTAACTTCTTTCTTATTTATTTTATTATTAGATTTATCTAGAACTGCGAGTGGGAGGTTGAGGTCTCCCACTAGTAGAATTTTGCTGGTTCTTCCTGTATTTCTTTCAGTTTCTCATTTAAGATTTTGGATGCTATCCCATTGGGTGCACATATGTATGTATGTATGTATGTGTATATATACATATATGTGTATATTCATATATATGTATATTCAGCAAAGAAATCAATTTATTGTCAATGGTACATTTTAGGAGGATATAGTTTCCTTCCTTATCTCTTTTAAAGCTATTGATTTTTGCAGCTGCTTTGTCTGAGATAAGGATTGCTACCCCTGCTTTTTTTTTCACTTCAGCTGAAGCAAAATATATTTTGCTCTAACCTTTTGTCTTTACTCTATATGTATCTCTCTGCTTCAAATGGGTTTCTTGTAAGCAGCATATTGTAGGATTATGGTTTTTTATCCACCCTGCTATTCACTTATGTTTTAAGGGAGAGTTCATCCCATTCACATTCAAAGTTATAATTATTAACTCTTTATTGCTTTCCATGCTACCTTCCTTCTGTTTGTATTTTCCCCTATTTCCCTTTATCCTTATTCACCAGTGTTTTCTTTCTAAATACCACCACCTTCAGTGTGTTTTCCCTCCTATATCCAACCCCTCTTCTTCCTTTCCCTTCCCTTTCTTCTGTTAGTTACCCTTTTTCTTCTCCTCCATTTCTCCATTCTCCCCCTCCACTTTTCCCCTTTTAATACTTGAAAGGTAAGATTTTTTTAAGTTAAATGAGTTATGCGTGTAAGTCAACTTTAAGCCAAATCAGGTGGGAGGAAGATTCAGATGTTTTACATCTCCTCCCTTCTATTCCTCTATTAATAAAACTCTTTTGTACCTCTTAATGTAATGAGATTTACCCCCATTCAATCACCTCCCTCCTCCATTCTCCTTTTTGTCCCCCTTTTAAAGGAGAAGGTGTTTTGAATCATTCTACCTGAGTCATAGAAAATTCTGAGTATCCATGTTTTCTAGCTAAGTATATTCTATCTAATAGAGTTGCAATTCTTGTGAGTTGTTATAAGCCAAGTAGGGTTATAGCTATTTTCAGCCAATTGGATAGCAGTCTCATGGATAAGTCATTAGTGTCTGTCACTTCTGGCTAGATATGTTCTCTCTGTTAGAGTTACAATTCTCAAGAGTTATGAGAATCTTTTTCCCATGCTGGGATATGGCCAGTTTCATCATATTGGATAGCAGTTTTTTCCTTTGCCCTACCCCCCTTTTTACCTTTTCATGTGTTTCTTGAACTTCCTGTGATGTTCAAATTTTTTACTTCACTCTGGGCTTTTCTTCAGGAATTTTTGAAATTCTTCCAGTTCATTAAATGTCCATCTTTTCCCCTGAAAAAGAAGGCTCAGATTTGTGGGATGGTGGATTCTTGGCTGTATTCCAAGCTCCCTTGCTCTTTGGAACATCTCATTCCATATCCTTTGATCCCTTAATGTTAATGCAAGCAGGTCCTGCTTAATCCTTACTGTGGCTCCTTGGTATTTAAATTGTTTCTTTCTGCCTGCTTGCAGGATTTCTCTTTTATCTGATGGTTCTGGAATTTGGTTACAACATTCGTTGGTGTTTTCATTTTAGGATCTCTTTCCAGTGGTTTTCAGAAAGATCAATAATTCTCAGGTTGCCCCGTCTTGATCTATTCTTGAGATCAGTGGTTTTGCTGATGATGTATTTTACATTTTCGTCTATTTTTTCTATTATTTTGTTTTTTTTAACTGACTCTTGCTGTATCATGAAGTCATTAGTTTCTTCAAATTCCATTCCTTTTTTAAGAGATGAATTTTCTTCATTTACCTTTTGCAAGTCCTTTTCTTATTGTTCAATTGTATTTTTGAAATAGTTTTCCATTTGACCAATTGAGGTTTTGAGAGAATTATTTTCTTTTTGCATTTGCCCAATTGAGAATCTGAGAGAATTATTCTCAATTTTTATTTGTCCAATTGAGGATCTGAGAGATTTATCCAAATTTGCTATTTGTCTAATTGAGCATCTGAGAGAATTAGTCTCATTTTTTATTTGTCCAATTGCATTTTCCAGTGATTTGTTTTCTTGTTGCATGGTGTTAATCTTCTCTTGGGTTTCTTTTCCCAAAATTTCCAATTCGTTTTAGACTCCTTCCTTATTTCTTCAAGGAATTCTTTCTGTGCTGGAGACCAGATCATATTCTCTTCAGAAGTTCCAGATCTCTCTGAGTTAAGTTCTTTCCCTTCCAAGAAATTTTCTATGGATCCACTTTTCCTCTGACTTTTTCTTCATTTTGCTAAGACCTTAAGTGGAGAGGGGCTGGTTCACAGAGGTTTGATGTTGGTATCCCTAGAGGCTTTGCTCATTGAATGTAATATCTCCTGCTGGCCAGTAGGCCATGCTAGATGATTTGTTACTGAGTATATTTTCTCCAGATGGCCAGTACGAGGTGCTGGTTGCTTTCCCTGGAGTGTCTTTGACATTTATTGAGGCCTTCTCCCTTGGCCTGGAGAGCATCATTGGAGCTGTTAAATATTTGTCTTCAGTCAATGGTGAGCTATACCCTGGGGTGAGGTCTTCATTCTCCCTATTGTCAGCTGAGTTGGTTCTTCTACTCACAGACTTGTGCCTGGGCAGAAGGTCTGCAAATGTCTTTGTTCTGGGAAGAGGCTTTAGCTGAAATGGAGGAATGGACTTGGAGTTCCTCCGAATCAGAGGAGGCCAGGGAAGATGTCCACAGTTCTCCTCCACCAGAATTCTTCCCCCAGACCTGTCGGCAACCTCCAGATGATCAACACCAATACCAATGACTCTGCTTCCTAGTTGACCCAAGCCCCTGTGGTCGACCAGGCTCTAGCCACCCCACTGATCAATAGATCCAGTTCTTGAGCCCTCAGGATCTCAGGCTCCAACCCTGCTTCTAATCAGGCTGATCCACAGCTGATCCACCCTCTGCACCTGGACTCACCCATGTCTGTGGAAGACAAATCCTCTGGTGGATGGTCTTTCACCTGGCCTTTCTTTATGGGTTTTGTTGATCATATTTCTGTTGAGAGGTTTGTTTCATATCATATATGAGGAAAGATCAGTTCCTGTCTTCTCTCCTCCATGTTGACCAGAAATTCCTGAAGTTATTTTTAATGGCATTTCTCTTTCTATCTCATGTTGCTATATCTTGTTAGTAATATCTGGAAATGCTGGGAATATATTTATATCATGCATCTTTAAAAAAGTTGCTAATAGTTTTCATTAGTTTTTTACATGATTTTCTAGGGTTCTTTAGGGATACCATCATGTTATATAGAAATTGTGAGTTTTGTTTCTTCATTATTGATTCTGATTCCTTCAATATCTTTTTCTTCTCTTCTTGCTAAAACTAACATTTCCAATATAATTTTGGATTATTATGGTGATAAATGATATCCTTGTTTCAATCCTGATCTTATTGGGAATGCTTATAGCTTATACCCAATATATACAATGATAGTTGATGGTTTTAGATAGATATTGCTTATTGTTTTAAAGAACACTCAATTTATTCCTATTTTTTCAAGAGTTTTTAGTTTTAATGGGTACTATATTGTTTTCTAATTTTTCATCATGTAATGAGAGTAGCATATGATTTCTGTGGAAGTTGTTATTGATTTGGTCAACTATGATGATATTTTTCCTCATATGGAACCAATTCTCCATTCTTGGTATAAATCCTCCTTGATCATGGAGGTTTATCTTAATGATTATTTGCTATTAATCACTTTGTTAATATTATTTAAAACTTTTGCCTCTCTGTTCATTAGTGTAATTGGTCTATAATTTTCTTTCTCTGTTTTGACTCTTCTGGCGTAGGTGTCAGCCCCATGTTGGTATCCTTGAAGAAATTTGCAGATCTCCTTCTTCATCAATTTTTTTCATATAGTTTATATAGAATTGGAGCCAATTGTTCCTTGAAAGGTTAATGAATATCACTTATGAATCCTTTTGTCCCTGGTGATTTTTCCTTAGAAAATTTATTAATGGCTTGTGGAATTTGCTATTATTTTAATCTGGGTAATTTATATTTTTGTAAATATTCATTCATTTCACTTTGAATATCAAATATATTGATGTACATTTGCGCAAAATAGTTCTGAAATATTATTTTAATTTCCTCTACATTGGTAGTAAATTCACATTTTCATTTTTGATATTAGGAATTTGATTTTCTTCTTTCTTTTTTATATCAATTTAGCCAAAGGTTTATCTATTTTATTAGATTTTTTTCCATAAAACAAACTCTTGATTTTATTTATTATTGGGACATCCCCCCCAGCAAGAACCTCAGGGTGTGAAGTTGTGACTACTCTCCTGGTCTGTGAATGACCACAAGCTCACCCCTCTCTCATGGGGCTGTGAGAAGGGTCCCTGTTCTATGGCAGACCTAGACTGTTACCAGGTTTTCTTGCTTTCAATTTTATTAATTTCACCTTTAATTTTCAGAATTTCAAATTTGGTATTTATTTTTAATTTATTTAAATTTAATTTACTTTTAATAAACTTTTAATTTATTCCTTTTTTTAGTTTCCTTGTTAGGTCATTGATCTCCCCTTTCTCTATTTTATTCATGTAATCATTTAGAGATGTAATATTTCCACAGTTGCTATTTTTATTGTATCCCATAAGTTTTGATATTTTGTCTTGCCATTGTCATCAACTTGGATGAAATCGTTTTTTCTATGATTTGCTGTTTGATCTACTTATTCTATAAAATAAGATTATTTAGTTTCCAATTAGTTTGCATCTATCTCTCCATCATTTTTATTGCATGTGATTTTTATTGCATCATGATCTGAATAGGATTCATTATACAATTCTGCCTTTCTACATTTAATTGCAAAGTTTTTATGCTAATAATTGTCAATTTTGTTTAGGTGCCATGCACCACAGGAAAAAAAATTATACTCTTTTTTATCTCCAATCAATTTTCTGCAGAGATCTATTTTTTTGTTAGATTTATCTAATTCTGAGAGAGGGATGTTGAGGTCCTGCAACAGTAGAGTTTTGCTGTCTTTGTCTTCCTATAATGTATTTAGCCCCTCCTGTAAGTCTTTGGAAGCTATATCACTTAGTGTATACATGCTTTAGTATTGAAATTACTTCATTGTCTATGGTACTTTTTAGGAGGATAAAGTTTCATTCTTTATCTCTTTTAATGAGATCTATTTTTTGCAACTGCTATGCCTGAAATAAGGATTGCTAACCCTGCCTTTTCACTTTGACTTAAGAATAAAATATTCTGCTCCAGTATTTTCCCTGTGTTTATTTCTCTTTCAAATGTATTACTTGTAAGGGACTCTGTAGGATTCTAGTTTTTAATCTATTCTGCAATCTGCTTCTATTTTATGGGAGAGTTCATCCTGTTCAATCCAGAGTTATAATAACTAACTCTTTATTACTTGCATGTTATCTCCCCTCTGTTTGTATTTTCCCTTTCTTTTACCATATCCTCATCATCCACAGTGTTTTGTTTCTGAATATCACCTCCTTCATTGTGTTCACCCCTTCTATCATGACTCTCCCTTTCCTTTCCTCTTTCCATTTTTCCCCCTTTTCCCTCCCTCCTTTCTATCAGTTCCTACATCTTTTTCCCCCTTTCCCCCTCCTAATACTTGAAATTGAATTTCTACAAACAAATGAGTGGGTATATCAACCCTTTGAGCCAAATCACATGAGAGTAAGATTCAAGCTATTCTTTACCCCATTTTTCCTCTATGCAATTGGTCCTTTGTACCTCTTCATGTGATGTAATTTATCCCATTCAATCTCCCTCTTCCTCCCATCTCTTTACCTTCTCCCTCCTTTCTAATGTAACATTAAAAAAATCATTCCGGGGTGGAGCCAAGAAAACTGCAGGAGAAGAACCTCTATTAGGTTTTCTCTCCAAAAAAATGTCAAAAACCTTAAAATTATGACTCTAACTCAATTTTTAAGAGAGAGAGAGAGAGAGAGAGAGAGAGAGAGAGAGAGAGAGAGAGAGAGAATCCACAGAACAAGCCAGTGAGGCAATTCTCCAGCCCAAAGTAACTTGGAAAATAGTGGGAAAACTGTGTTCCACGGGGTTGGACAGGTGGCACCATGCTGGATTGAAAGAAATTCTTCCAATTCTGCCTACTGAGAACAGCCCCAGGCTACCTGGGAGTGCCAACTCCTGGCACCAGGAGCAGTGCCCTGATCTGCACCCCAGGGAGCACCAAGCACAACTTCAAAGATCAGCAGGGAGACTTCTGCCAGAGCAAGCACAAAGCCCAGGCCCTCTGTGCGGCCCTGGCACTCAGCACAGCAGTGGCAACATGGAGCCACCCAGCAGGAGCCTCCAAGCAGCTGGGTTCTGAGTGCTCAGCCCACATAAAATAAGGAAGGGAGACTTCTGAGTTCTGTCATCTATCCCTGGAACAGGACTCTGGAGCTTTGACTGCATTCAGACCCTGGTCACAGTCAAGGACTGCCATAGAGCAGGGACTCTTTTCACAGCCCCATGAGCTTGTGGGCATTCACAGACCAGGAGAGTAGTCACAACTTCACACCCTGAAATCCTTGCTGGGGCAGCGGGGGATGTTCCAATAATACTCAAAATCTCAGTAAGAATATAATTCCTTAAAAGGTAGAATGGAGTTAAGTGAAGCAGATGAATTTGTGAGAAATAAGAAGCAATAAAACAAAACAAAAAAGAATGAAAACCTAGAAGAATACTATCTCATTGGAAAAACAACTTACCTGGAAAAAAAAAGATCCAAGAGAGATAACTGAAAAATTATTAGACTATATGAAAGGATGACTAAAGAAAGAACCTAGACTTCATTTCTCGAGAAACAATCCAGAAAACACTGCCTGGATATTCTAGAAGTGGTGGGTAAAGTAGAAATTGAAAGAATCCATTTATCACCTCCTGAAAGAGTTACCAAAATAAAAACTGCCATGAATATAATATTCAAATTTTAGAACCCCCAAGTCAAGGGCAAAATATTATAAGCAATCAGAAAGAAACAATTCAAATATCATGGAGCTACAGAAAGGACAACACAAAATTAAATGGCTTCTTCATTTAGGGCTCATAAGCTTGGTATATGATATTCTGGAAGGCAAAATAACTTGGATTACAACTAAGAATCATCTCCCCAGAAAAACTGAACATACTTTTTCAGAGGAAAAGATAGACTTTCCTGGTAAGACAACCAGAGCTGAAAAGAGAATGTGGCCTTCTAGTACAGGACTGAGGTGAATAATAGAGAGGGTGGATGGGGAGAATAAATTATGAGGGACTTAATGATGTTGAACTGTTTTAATTCTTGCTTGAGAAGATGATATTGATAACTCATATAAACCTCATTTATTAGGGCAGTTACAAGGAGCACAAGGCATAAAAGAGAGTTGAACTTGAAAGTATAATGTTAAAAAGATAGAGTTAATGGGGGAGAAAGGAATGTAATGAGAGAAAGGGAAAGAAGAGTTGAATGGAGTAGGTAATTTCACATAAAAGTTGCAAGGTTAAGCTTTTTCAATGGAATGGAAAAGTGGGAAGGTGAAGGGGAGTGACTGAGCCTTTACTCTCATCAGAAGTGGCTCAGAAAAGAACTAATATGCACACTCATTTGGGTATAGAAATCTATCTTACCCTAGAAGAAAATAGGAGAGGAAAGGGATGAGAGAAAATGTATTGGGGAGGGGAAGGGAGTATAGTTGATAGAAAAGAGGGAAGATTGTGGGAGAGGGTAATCATCTGGACTACACATTTAAGGAGGTTCAGGGTGAAAGGAGAGAGAAAGTAGACTAAATGGTGGTGGGATGGAATAGGTTGGAGGGAAATACAGTTTGCAAAGCAACTGTGGTAAAAATATGGAAGGTATTTCTCTGATGGACTTGAGATAAAAAATTATATACATTCCAAAGAAAGAGCTGATGGCATCTGAAAACAGACTGAAGCACACTGTTTCTTTTTCACTTTGTTGTTCTTGAGGTTAGTCTCTCTTTGTGGGGAGTGGAGTTATGTTTTCTTTTACAATATGACCACTATAGTAATAGTAATGTGTTTCATGGCTACACTTTTTCAACTTATACCAATTAACTTGCTTTCTCAATGTGGGGGAGTGGGGTGGGAAGAAGGGAAAGAATTTGGAACTAAAGTTTGTAGAAGTAAATGATGAAACTTGCTTATGCATATAGTTGGGGTAAAAAATTATATATTTTATATTATATGATAGATAAATTTTTTACCACAGCTACCACACATACATACACAAACACAGTGTGTATATGTATATGAAACAAACAAAAAATACAGTACCTACTCTCAACCATCTTGATGTAAAATCTCCTAATTTTTCCTTGAATCCATCTCTTGCTTTCTTCTTTACTGGACCAGCTGCTATTTCTAAAGGGTCCATTCCCCCATTTCCCCATTGTCTTTGTAGCCATGTCTACACATAGTGATTATTTCCAGTTCTTAAACTTATTCCAAAACTCTTTTTTTCCATTTTTTTTTGCAAGTGAACTTTAATTTATTATTACTATTATTACAATAATTTTGTTATAAGAGTAACATAACCCCCCCCAAGAAGATGAAAAAACTCAATAATAGTGAGAGAGAGAGAAAAAGATATACTTCAGTCTGTGTTCAGATTCCAATGCCTCCATCTCTGGGGTGAGTTGCTCTCACTATCATAGGTTCACCATATAAGCTGCTTCAATAGCTTTCCCACAGTTACCACCACTAGCTGTACATTGAATCTATTCCTCCCCACTCTCATTTATTCTATTTTCTCTCTCCTTTCATCTTTTCCCTGTCCAAAAGTGTGTTGTATCTGAGTACCCTCTCCTTCCATCTTCCTTCTTTCCTATCACCCAATTCCCCCCTTGCTTCACCCCATTCCCCCTTATCTCGTCACTTTCCTCTCATTTTTTCACTAGGGTAAGATAGATTTACTCACTCTATTAAGTATATATGTTATTTCCTCTGAGTCATTTCTGGTGAGAATGAAGGCTCACTCATTCCCCTTGCCTTCCCTCTTTCCACTCCATTGAAAAAAAAGCTTATTCTTGACTTTCATGTGAAATTTCTTAGCTTCTTCTTCATCTCCTTTCCCATCCTCCCAGTACTTTCCTTTACCAACCATTGACTCCAATTTTACTATATTATACCATTATATTCTGCTCCTTCCTGTCTACATATGCTCCTTCAAACAGCTCTAATAAATAATAAAGTTCATATGAGTTATCAATATCTTCTTCCCATGCAGGAATACAAACAGTTCAGTATCATTTAGTTCTTCATAGTTATTCCTTCTCATCCACCCCCTCTGTGGTTCACCAGAGTCCTGTACTTGGAGATCAAACTTTCTTTTCAGCTCTGGTTGTTCCAGTAGGAAAGTTTGAAAGTCCCCTGTTTCATTGAAAGTCCATTTTTTCCCCTGAAAGTCCATCTTTTCCCCTTAAAGAGATGTTTGCTTTTGCTGGGTAGTTGATTCTCATTTGTAAACCAAGATCTTTTGCCTTCTGGAATATCATATTCCAATCCCTATGAGCCTTTAATGTAGATGCTGTCAGATCCTGTGTAATCCTGTCTGTGGAGCCTTGGTAGTTAAATCTGGCAGCTTTTAGAATTGTCTCTTTGATTTGGGATTTTTGGAATTTGGCTATAATATTCCTGGAAGTTTTACTTTTGAGATCTTTTCCAGGAAGTGACTGGTGAATTCTCTCAGTTTCTATTTTACCTTCTGCTTCTAGAATCTCAGGGCAATTTTTCTGTATTATTTCTTGAAAAATGAAGTCCAGGTTCTTTTCATGATCATGGCTTTCATATAGGTATATAATTTTTAATTTATTTCTTCTGGATTTGTTTTCGGGTTCAGTTGTTTTTCCAATGAAATATTTCAAATTTTTCTTCTAATTTCTAGCTTTCTTTGAAAGAGTTTTATTTCTTCTTGCTTTCTTGCAAAGTCATCACCTTCCTTTAGTTCCATTTTGCATTTGAAGGAGTTATTTTCTTCATAAACGTTTTTTATCTCCTTTTCCAGATGGCCAATTCTGGTTTTTGAGGCATTCTTCTCCTCATTTGCCTTTCATTTTGATTTTTCCATTAGGCCTAGACTGGTTTTTAACATATTATTTTCTTCAATATTTTTGTATATCTTTCACCAAGCTTTTGATTGGTTATCATGAGATTTTTGCATCGCTCTCATTTCTCCTCTAAATTTTTCCTCCATCTTCCTTAATTATTTTTCAGTCTTTGAGCTCATCAATAGTTTGAGCCCATTTTCTATTTCTGTTGGAGGATTTGGATATGGAAGCTTTGATTTTCTTGTCATCTGAGTATGTGTTTTTGATTTTCTATGAGACTAGAGTAATTCTCTATGGTCAGAGTCTTCTTTCTCTGTTGTTTGCTCATTTCCTCAGCTCAAGCCTATTATACAGCACTTCCAAGGTTTAGGGATTTTTTGGGGGGTGGACACTCCAATAGGACCTTTATTCTTCCAAGACCTTATGCTCTCTTGCTTGTGCTTTGATATACCCTAGAGCTGTAAAGAGGGGTCCTGCTTGGCTATCTTAATGTAGAAGCCTGAACTGCAACCTGAATCTGAGTGTAGGGAAACAGCAAAGTCCTACATGGAGGGATAGCATAGAAATCTCTGTGGTCTTCCCTGACCCCCTTATTGTCTGGTGGTGCAGGCAGCTTTCTCCATATTCTCACTGCAGGTTTTGTAACTGGTGCTCCCTCACTCCACACTCATTGTGATATAGTAGAATTATCTCCCCACTCTTTCAAGCTGTTCTGGGACTGTGCTGTGACTGGAGATATTTCCAAATCCTGGTCCTGGTGAAACACACCTTTCCCATGGAAATTCCAAATTATCTTGGACTGTGAAAATGTATCACTCAGTCTTTCTCAATTTTGGCTAGAGCCATAATTTGTTGGCTTTTATAGTGTTTTTGGGGGAAGGAGTTTCTAGACAATGCTGCCTTCACTCCTCCATCTTGGCTCCACCCCCAAAAACTCTCTTGAGCTTATTTTCCATTTGTTGGATGGGCTGTAAATTTTGGGGTAAATATTTCTCAAAGCAATGTCATCATTTCCTCCTTGCAGAAATCTTATTATTCAACTACCCCAAGATTTAATTTCGTCCTACTAAAAATGTTTGATGGTTTACTTTTCTTGAAATACATGTTCAAAGGACATAACTTGGTTTCTTAGACATTTACTATGTTCCCTTTATAGTATTAGCTGCTATTCAATGGCTAAAGCTCTACAATGATCACAAATTTATTAAAGCATTTTTTCAACCCCCATACCCTGTGGGATTATGAGAAAACTCTAAAATATTTCCTATGATAAAATCCATCCTTGTTTTTCCTTAGTCTTTTATAACATAAAACTATCATAAATGAAAGTACATAAATTATTAACTCTTTAATCTTTTTAGAACTTGATTTCCATCTGAATGTTGGCTGTTGAACTTGGACTTTATCTTACCATATGCAATCTATGGTGTTTATCTAAATCAGTGAATTCTAAATATTTTTTAACATTCTATATCCCATCTGCAAATTTTTGAACTTGCTCTCAATATATGCACATTTACTTATTTTTAAATTATCTACATATATAACTATACTAACAATTATGGCCATTATAAATTTTTACAAAGAAAGTGAAATTATAGAAGGGGAATATATATATATATATATATATATATATATATATATATATATATATATATAATAGGAAGTCATCAAATTTCAATGAGGATAGTAACATGGTCAAACCTGTGCTTTAGAAAAACTTCTTTTTTTAACTGTGAAGAATAGTTTGGATAGGGAGAACCTTAAGAAAGAGTCATCATTTAGGAGCTATTGTGTTAGCCCAAGCAAGAGATAACAAGGCACTGCATAGTAGTGTAGTGGCTATATGAGTAAATACAAGGATGCTGTAGAGAAAAAATGGCAAGATATGCTCTTATAATGTAATGAGATTCAGTCACATCTGCTTCTGTTTGACCTTTTTAAGTTATTCTGACCCATTGAAATATTCACTGGCCATTATGTTGCCTCAGCTAAGTATTGATTTTTGAATCAAGGTATGGGTAAACTGATTGAATGGAACTATTGAGAAAAGGTATAGGTTAGATTGAACTGTCTTGAGTAATAAGGGAATATCGAATAACGTTTTGTTAGTGTGTTTAAGCCAAGCATAGAATTGATTATGTCAGAGAGGGTGGCATAAGATCAATCTTTCCACCCCCTTATTGACTAGACAAAATCGCTTGATTCACATATTCCTCTTATTTATCCCAAGAGTCCCTGGTTCTCATTTTGGAAACAAATGATAAAAATTTTAGGACTTTGCCTATTATATCTTCCACACTGACTGATATAAGAAATCTATTCTATTATGAACCTGGTTGCAATGGTTTGGAACAAAACTGAGTCATGTTGAGAAAATTAAAATTTGACTCAATTTGAAATTTCAGTAATATTGAATTTGTCTGAGTTTCATGGAGTTGTCATAATACCCATGAAACTTTTAAAAGCCGTTCCTTAACAAAATAATCATTTGATTGCCCATTAAGAGACAGGAATTTTAAAAGGAGAATAATAATTTATTTTGGAACTTTTTTCTGAGATATTTGTGAACATGAAGATGAAATATCTACCATCAACTATTTTAAAAATTAGTTTAGACTTCAAGAAACAGTCAGATTTGTATCTATTGATTTGGAAGCAATACACATAGAGGTGATAAGTAATGGCAATGAGAACAATTCAGACTACTTAGAAAGCAAGTATAAAAGAGAAGAAAAAGATTTAGGAGAACACTTTATGAGTGATTCAACTTCTCTGCCTTAGCTGTTCATGACTGCTACACCCTTAAATTCCACACCTTCCTTCTTGCTGATTTCTTTAAATTATTGAAAGTCTAACTCAAGTGAAAACCCCTCATAATCCAAATAGACCTTTGTCAGTACAATTTAATTTATTCTCCCAAGAACTTACAACTCATTTCATTTTATTCTTCCCTAATATATATAATGTTTTTGATTACAGTTGTATGTATTCTTATAGTATCCACCTATTTGACTTCAATAATTATTTCTCCTTTAGGATCTAATAGAGTGTTCTGCAAATAGTTGGTACTTGATGAATAAAGGATAGGAGTATAATTTAAAAACTAGAAGGGATCTTAGAGATCATTGAGCTCCTCTTTCTAAGTAGGAAAAACTAAGGATTAGAGAAAATAGATGTTAGTAAATGTCATGAAGAGCAAAGATCTGAATCCAGAACTTGAGGGTATAGGCATGTTCCCCTTAGGAATAAATACACAAATTAATTTGAAGACTCTTAGGGACTCTTAAATAGAATATTTGCTAGATAGAAAATAAAATAAATAAGCCCCCTTTATGATTGTTACATTTGTGAAGATGCAAGAAGACCTAAATTGCTAAATATAAAATATAAAAGCTCCAAATTAAAATCTATATTATGAACATTAAAATTTTAGGTATACTTGCCATAATACAATGCTTCATCTTTTCTAGAGTGTAGGTTGTGAGTATGAGTCTCAGTGATGAATTTCTATTGTATTTTTAAATTTCGATATATGCACACAAGCAGCACACAAGTGAATTTAATTTTCTGCAGACTAAAAGATGTCATGGTATGTAATTTTCATTTCCAAATTGAAAGATTGGGATATTTGATTTGAGAATGTAAATAGAATTTTTAAATATGTGTTAATATATTTTAATTGCTTCAAGGAGTTTTTTAGATGATTTTTCTTGGGTTCTCTAAATATACTATTATATCATCTGCAAAGAGTGAAAATTTTGCTTCATCATTGCTAATTCTGATTCCTTCAGTGGCTTTTTCTTCTCTTATTGCTACAGGTAGCATTTGTAATACTATATTGATTAGTAATAGTGATAATGGGTATCCCTGTTTCACCATTGATTTTATTGGAAATGTCTGAGTTTATTCCCATTATATAAAATATTTGTTGGCAGGTTTAGATAGATATTCTAGACTTTCTAGAGATTTAAATAGAAATGGATCTTGTATTTTATCAAAGGTTTCTTCAGTATCTATTGAGATAATCATATGATTTCTGTTGGTTTTGCTATTGCTATGTCTAATTATGTTGTTTTTCCCTAATGTTGAATCATCCCTGCCTACCTGATATAAATCCTGCCAGATCATGGTATACTATCCTAGTAATAACTTGCTGTAGTCTCATTGCTAAAATTTTATTTAATATTTTTTGCATCAATATTCATTAGGCATATTGGTCTATAATTTTCTTTGTCTGTTCTGGTTCTACCTCTCCTGTTTTTTTAAATAGTTTAAATAGTTTAAATAGTTTATATAGAATTAATTGTTCCTTAAATGTTTGATGGGATTCACTTTTAAATCCATCTGGACCTGGTGACTTCTTCTTAGGGGTTTTATTGATGTTTTCTTTAATTTCTTGTTCTGAAATGGGGTTATTTAAATGATTTATTTCCTCTTCTGTCAATCTGGGAAATTTTTATTTTTGAAAATATTCTTACATTTCACTTAGATTATCCAACTTATTGACATACAGTTTCGCAAAGTACCTCCAAATTATCCCTTTAATTTCCTCCTCATTGGTGGTTAGTTCACCCTTTTCATTGTTGACACTGATAATTTGGTTATCTTCTTTCTTTTCTTTAAATCACTTTAACCAAAGTTTTGTCTATTTTATTAGATTTTTCATAAAACAAACTCTTAATTTTATTTATGAAATCAATGGTTTTCTTGTTTTCAAATGTTTTAATCTCTTCCTTAATTTTGAGAATTTTTAATTTATTATTTAGTTGAGGATCTTTAATTTGTTTTTTTTCCTAGTTTTTTAATTGCATACCCAATCCATTGATCTCCTCTTCTTCTATTTTATTTATATAGACATTTAGAGATAAAATGTTCCCCCTCAAAACTGCCTTCGCTGCATCCCATAAACTCTGGTATGATATCTCATTATTGTCATTTTCTTCAATATAATTATTGAAAAATTTTATTTTTTGTGAATTGATACACCCATTATTTAATATAAAGTTATTTAATTTCCAATTAATCTTGGTTTATCTTTCCATGACCCTTTATTACATGTAGTTTTTAATGCATCATGTTCTGAAAGTATATTCATTTTTTCTGCCTTTTTGCTTTTGATTATAAGGTTTTGATGCCATACTACATGATCAATTTTGGTATCAGTGCCATGTACTGCTGAGAAAAAGTTATATTCTATTCCCATTAAGTTTTCCTCCAGAGGTCTATCATATTTAAGTTTTTAAAGATTTCGTTCAACTTCTTAACTTCCTTCTTATTTATTTTGTTGTGAGATTTATTTAGGTCAGAGAGAGGGAGATTAAGGTCTCCTATTATTAAAGTTTTGCTGTCTATATCTCCTTGTAATTCACTCAGCTTTTCCTTAGGAATTTGGATGCTATACCTCTAGGTGTATGCATGTTTAGTTATAATATAGCTTCATTACCATTAAGAAGGAAGTTTCCTTCCTTATTTTTTTGAATGAGATTGATTTTTGGTTTTATTTTATCTGAGATTAGGATTATTATTACTGATTTATTTTTACTTCAGCTGAGGCATAATATATTTTGCTCCAACTTTTTACCTTTACCCTGCTTCAAATATGTTTCTTGTAAACAACATATTGTAGGATTCTGCTTTTTAATCTATTCTGTTATCTGCTTTTGTTTTATGGGTCAGTTCATGCCATTTACATTTAAGATTAATAATTCTATATTTCCCTCTTAATTTCCCCTTTGACTTTTCTTTTAAAAATTTTAATTTTAGTTTATTTTCACATATAACTTTACCTTCTCTTTTATCAGTTCTTCCCTTATCTTTCCCTTTCCTGGTTCCTCCCCCCGCTGCCCTGTAGATTAGGGTAGATTTTTAAAGTGGATGGATCTTATTCCCTCTCTTGGCTAAATCTATTGGATAGAATTTACTCAGAATTCACATTCTCCCTTCTTTTCCTCTAAAATTATAAATCTTTTTTCCTCTTCCCTTGGTGTTCTTTATCACTCTAGTCCTATAAATCAGGTATCATCAATCACAGTTTGATTATTTGCTTGATAAGCTCACATTATTATCAAGGTATTATCACAAACATCAAGGTATCAATCACATATTGCTTGCTTCCTTGATAAGCAACATTGTCTCAAATTACATCAAATTATAATTATAATTATTTTTTACCTTACCGCATTTTCAAGTAGCTTTCAAATACAAACAATACTCCTCAAGATCCAAGGTATCATCCAAGCCATATCTTTCTTGTACTATTTATACCCCTTCTGCAGGCTTATTTTCTCTCACACTTTACCTCCTCACATCCCCACCCAGTGTATTCAACCCCTTGTTAATGAAGTAAAGCCTGTTCTCTCTCCCTGCTTACCCCACCTCCTCACTCAGCATGCCTGACCCCTTGTTAAATGGAACATGACCTATTTTCTCTCACACTTGATACCCCACTCCCCACCTAAGATAATTAACCCCTTTTTAAGAGAAACACTGGTTAAGTCAAACCCTGATCTAATTAACTGCAAGAATCCTAAAGATCTTGAACTCCTCTGAGGCTCTGAGGGTCTTACCTGAAAACTTTACAAATGACTGTAAGTTACAGGAGACAATGACTCAGGAGCATCTTGCTTATTAGGCTCTCATTAAACAAAGTGCTAAGCACAGTAGAACTAAAATGCGCTGACTTCTGGCCAAGATGGCAGAGAGAAGACAGGACCTGTGCTAAGGTGTCCTGGTCTTCCCTCATATATAATATAAAACAAACCACTTAAAAGAAATTCAATAGACAAAATGCATAAAAGAAGCTGGAAGAAGAACATTTTCCAAAAGGACTGTCTACGGGGAACATGAGTGAGCCAGGGCCATAGAGCAGAGAGCCAGCAGGGGTAGGATGAGAGCCAGACTAAACCTAAGATCAACCACAGAGTCTTTGGTGGGGGGATCTGGGTTTGAGGCTGCAGAGTCTTTGGCCATGGGAGTGGAGGTCAGGGGTGTCCCATCAGGGCTAGAGGGTGGATTGCAGAACAGAGTTCCAATGTGTTGATGGACATTGATCCACTTGGCTCAGCTGGTCTGAAAGACCCTGGACTCCATACTTTCATTTCAGCAGATTACATTTTCCACAACAAACACAGACACAGCCCCCACCCCACCCCTCAGTCTCAGGCTTGGGCAGCAGAGCTCATTCAACTGAATAGGGAGATTAACCTTCTTGCCCATGGCTCAGCCCACATTGTTCAAGATAAAAGTATCCAGTAGCCCCACCCATTCCCTCCATGTCCAGTGAGAAAGCCTCAAATCAAGGTCACAGACATGCCAGAGAAAGAAACCAACACTCTTACTGGCCCAACCACTAGGAGCTACTAAGCCAAATGAATAAATTTTCTAGCACTCCCTTCTGCCAGGCCCATTTGGAGTTTTAAAACACAGTGAGCAAAGTCTCTAGGAATCTTAATAACAAACTTCTGTGAACCAGGCCGGCCCCCAATGCAAGAGCTTAGGAAAAAGAAGAAAGACCAGCATAAAGAGGATCCATAGAAAACTATTTAGAAGATAAAGACCCTAACTAAGAGAGATCTAGAACTTCTGAGGGGAAATATGATTTGGTCTCCAACCCAAAAAGACTTCCTTAAAGAAATCAGGGAGGAGTTTAAAAAGTAACTGTAAAATTTGGGAAAAGAAACCCAAAAGAAAATCAACACCTTGCAAATGAAGAAAAAAACCTTGGAAAATACAACTGGACAAATAAAAAAAGAAAACCTTTCTCTCAAAAACCCAAGTGATCAAATGCAAAAAAAGAAAATGTTCTCTCAAAACCTCAATTGGACAAATGGGAAACTACTTCAAAAATAGAATTAGTCAATTAAAAAAGGAGTTTCAAAAGGTAAAGGAAGAAAATTCTTCTCTTAAAAAAGAGTGGAGTCTGGAAACTAATGACTTAATGAGATGATAAGGATCTGTTTCACAAAACCAAAAAAAAATAGAAGAAAATGTAAAAGGTTTCATTGGCACAAAAACCACCGACCTTGAGAACAGAGCCCAGAGGGACAATTTAACAATCATTAGACTCTCTGAAAATATTGAAGAGAAAAAAAAGCCTGTACTTAATATTACAGGATTTAGTGATGTAAAATTGCCCTAGAATCCTGAAACCAAAAGGCAAAATAGTTATTGAAAGAATGCATCGATCCCCTCCTGAAAGAGATCCCAAAATGAAAACATCAAGGAATATTGGTGTTCAAATTCAGGCACTATCAGATGAAAGCGAAAATCCTGCAAGCAGCCAGAAAGAAACAATTTAGATATCATGGAGTCACAGTAAGGATTACACAGGACCTGGTTGCATCAACATTAAGGGATCAAAGGTCCTGAAATGAGATATTTCAAACAGCAAGGGATTTTGGAATGAAGCAAAACTGAGCCTTCTCTTCCAGGGGAAGATGAACATTTAAAAAAATTGGAGACTTCAAAATTTTCATGATGAAAAGTCCAGAGCTAAATATAAAATTTGAACTTCAAAGAGGATAAGCAAAGTGATACAAGAAAAGATAAAAAAAGGTAAAGGAAAAAAACTGCTCTCAAATAAGGTGAACCTGGCTATATCCCCACTTGGGCTAAAGATTCTCATAATTCTTTAGAATTCCAACTTTATTAGAGAGAATATACCTAGCCAGAAATAATGAACTCGTGACTTAACTGTGACACTGATAGAATAATTTAAAAACAATATCTCCTTAAAAAAGGAGGAGAAAAGAGATGAGAGGATGAAGGAGATTGAATGGGGTAAATCAAATTACATAAAGAAGTACAAAGGACCTATTGCAATAGAGGGGAAGAAGGGAGGCGGTAAGAACTGCCTGAATCTTATTCTCATCAAATTTGGCTTAAAATTAACATGCACAAACTTAGTTAAGTTAAGAAACATATCTTACCTATCAAATATTAAAAAAGGAAAAGGGGAGGGGATAGGAAAAGAGGAACTAACAGAAGGATGGGGAAAAAGAAGGGAAAAAGAGAAAGGGAAGGATATAAGAGGGCAAATAAAGAGAAGGTGGTGGTTCAGAAACAAATACTGGGGAATATGTATAAAGTGAAAAAATGGGAAAATACAAACAGAGGGAATATAGCATGGAGGACAATAAAATAATTATTGTATTATTAGTATATTAGTAATTATAACTTTGAATGTGAATGGGATAAATTCTCCCATAAAACTTAAGTGAATAACATAGTGGATTAAAGACCAACATCCTACAATATATTGCTTACAAGAAAGTCGTTTGGGGGCCAGAGCCAAGATGGTGACAGGAGAAAAGACTCTCTTAGGTGCTCTCTCAAAAATATTTCAAAAGTCTTAAAATTATGACTCTAACTAAAATTTCAAGAGACAGAAAGATCCATTGAGGGAATTCTCTAGCCCAAGGTAACCTGGAAAATAGTGGGAAGGCTCTGTTCCATGGGGTTGGAGGGGTGGCAATATGCCAGAACAAGGGAGCTTCAGCCTTCTAGGAACAGCCCCAGTGTGGCTGCAAACCCCAGCTCCTGGCAACAGAAGCAGTTTTCCTGACCTGCTACCCCAGGGAGCACAAAGAACAACTTGTAAAATTAGCAGGATGACCTCTGCCAGAGCAGGTGCAAAGCTCATGCCAGCATGACACTCCTCGGTGCAGCCACTGCTCTCCGTATAGCCCATATCCCAACAAACAGAGGTAGGCCTATGGAGCCGCCCAACAAGAGCCACCAAGAAGCTGCTCCCTGAATTGCTCAACATGTGGAAGGAGACTGCCAAGGTTTTTCCTTTGTCCCTGGGACAGGACTCTGGGTCTTTGACCACATACAGATCCTAGTCACAGTTTAAAGCGCCAGAGGGGTGAGCTTGTGGGCATTTGACAGACCAGGACAGCAGTCAGAGCCTCACATACTGAGGGCCTTGTAGGGGTAGTTCAATAATACTCACAATTTCAGGAAGTGCCCCAAAACTAGACACAGGTTGGAGAAATGAGTAAACAGAAAACAAAGAACCTATTGATAGAAAATCACTTTGGTACCATGGACCAAAATACCCAATCTGAAAATGAGAAATTCCAGCTTTTGCATCTAAAGACTCCAAGAAATATAGAAATTGGGCTCAGAATAAGACAGAGATTTTAAACAAATTGAAAATCAAATAAGGGAAGTAGAAGAAAAATTGGGAAAAGAAATGAGAGAGATGCAGATAAAACATGAAAATGAAGCCAGCAGCTTCGTCAAGGAGATCCAAAAAAGTACTGAAGAAAATATCATATTAAAAATCAGTTTAGGGCAAATGGATAGAACATTTCAAATGAATAGAAAAGTTATTGAGGAGAAAAATGTTTTTAAAAGCAGAATAGACTAGATGGAAAGGAGATAAGAAAGCTCTCCGAGGAAAACAAATCTTTCAGATGTAGAATGGACCTAAATGAAGCTGATGACTTTGTGAGAAATCAAGACAATAATTCACCTAAAGAATGAAAAACTAGAAGAAAATGTGAAATATCTCATTGAAAAAAATATGGAAACCAGATTCAGGAAAGATAATTTAAAATTATTGGGCGACCTGAAAGTCATCATTAGAAAAAGAGCCTTGACCTAATTTTTAAAGAACTTCTACAGGAAAATTGCCCTCATATCCTAGAAACAGGGGGCAAAATAGAAATTGAGAGAATCCATCAATCTCCCCTAGAAAGAGATCCAAAAACAACAACCCCAGGATTGTTATAGCCAAGTTCAACAACTTCCAAGTTAAAGAGAAAATATTATAAGCCACTAGAAGGAAACAACTCAAATATCATGGAGCTACAGCCAGGATTACCCAAGACTTAGCAACAACTACTTTAAGGTCTTGTAGGGTTTGGGATCTAATATTCTGGAAGGCAAAAGAGCTTGGAATGCAATTGAGAATCAACTATCCAGCAAAGCTGAACATCATCTTCCAAAAGAAAACATGGACTTTCAATGAAACAAGGAATTTCAAATGTTCCTGTTGAAATGACCAGATTTAAACAGAAAGTTTGATCTTCAAGTACAGGATTCAGGTGAAGCATAAAGAGAGTGGATGAGAGGGGTAAATAATAAGGGATGTAATGATAATGAACTGTGTGTTTTCCTTCATGTAAATATGATATTGATAATATTCATATGAACCTTCTCATTTAATAGAACAGATAGAAGGAGCTTTTATAAATGAGCCACAGGAAAGAGGTGAATTTGAAGATATATTATATTGTAAAAATGGAGTCAGTGGGTGAAAGGGAAAAAGACTGGGAGTAAGAGAAAGGAGATGTAGAAAAGGCTGTTATTTCATGTAATTTTTGCAATGGTAAGGAAGAGGAGAAGGTGGGGGGAATGAGGGAGTCTTCATTCTCATTGGAAATGGTTCTGGAGAGGAAACAACATACACAATCAGTAGGATATCAACATATAGATGAAAAAGGAGAGAAGTGGAATGGGGGAGGGGAGGTGGAAAGTGGGTGATAAAGGAGAGGGTGGAGCATAGGAGAGGATAGTCAGATATAACACATAAGAATAAATAGATTGTTCCATAGAATAATAAGCAGTATCTATCTGAAACCATCAAAAAGCATTATATGCAATGGGGATAAGCCAGAGTCATTCCCAATAAAATCAAGGGTTGAAAGAAGGATTCCCATTATCACCACTAAAATTCAATATTGTATTAGATATGTTAACTTCACCAATAAGAGAAGAAAGAGAAATTCAAGGAATTAGAATTGGGAAGCAAGAGACAAACTCTCACTCTTTGCAGATGACATGAAGGTATACCTATAGAATACCCCCAAATCATCTAAAAACTACTAGAAACAATTAGCAACTTTAGCATAGTCACAGGATTTAAAATAACTCCTCATAAATCTTCAACATTTCTATATATGACCAGCAAGAGCTAGAAAGAGAAATCCCATTCAAAGTAACTTCTGATAATATAAAATACTTGGGAGTCTACCTGCCAAGGCAGACTCAGAAACTATGTGAAAACAATTGCAAAACACTTTTCACACAAATAAAATCAGATTTAAATAACCGGGTAAATATCAACTGTTCATGCATTTTTAATATAATGAAAATGGCAATTCTGTCTAATTTAAACTTCTTATTTAGTGTCCTATCAATCAAAATTCTAAAAACATTACTTAAATAAATCAGATTAAAAATAAGTAAATTCATATGGAGCAGTAAAAAGTCAAGAATTTCCAGGGATTTATTGAAAAGAAAGTGCAAAAAGAAGGTGGCTTAGTTCTTCCAGATCTAAAATTACATTATGAAGTCATCAAAACTGTCTGGTATTGGCTAAGAAACAGAGTGGTATATCAATGCAATAGATTAGGTGCAAAAAAGATAGCAGGAAATGATTATGGTAATCTTCTGTTGGATAAACCCACAGAATCCAGCTTTTGGGATAAAAACTCTCTCTTCAATAAAAACTATGGGAAAAAATGGAAGTTAGTATGGCTGAAACTTGGATTAGACCAACATCTCACACCCTGTACCAAGATAAGATCAAAATGGATTCAGACAATGTTATAAGCAACTTAGGAGACAAAAGAATAATTTACCTGTCAGATCTATGGAAAGTGAGCAGTTTATGACCAAGAAAAAGATGGAGAAGTTTATTAAAAACTAACTAGATAATTTTGATTACATTAAATTAAAAAGTTTTTGCACAGACAAACCCACTATAACCAAGATCAAAAGAAATGTAGTAAATTAGGAAGCAATTTTATAGCTACTATTTCTGACAAAAGACTCATTTCTGAAAAATATATAGAGATCTGAGTCAAATTTATTAAAAAAAAAACCAAGCCATTCTCCAATTGACTAATGGTCAAAGGATATGCAGAGGCAATTTATAGATGAAGAAATCAAAGAGATCCATAGTCATATGAAAAATTACTATAAATCATTAGTTAGTAGAGAAATGCAAACTAAAGCATCTCTAAGGTACTACCTCACACCTCTCAGACTGGCCAATATGACCAGAAAGGAAGGCATGTGAGAAATATAGGACATTAATACATTGTTGGTGGATCTGTGAACTCATTCAATATTTCTGGAAATTAATTTGGAATTACACCCAAAGGGCAATAAATATCTGCATTCCCTTTGATCCAACAATACTACTACTTTGTTTAAACCCTGAAGAGATCATGAAAAAGGATAAACATCTCTTGCACAAAAATGTTCATAGCAACTCTTATTTGTAGTTTCAAAGAATTGGAAATTGAGTGAATGGCTGAACAAATTGTGGTATATGTATGTTATGCAACACTAATGTTCTATTAGAAACCAGGAGGTATGTGAATTCAGAGAAGCCTGCAAGAATTTGCATGAACTGCAAGATGAATAGAACCAGAAAAGCATTGTACACCATAACAGCAACATGGGGTTGATGATCAATCTTAATGGCTTTTCTCATTCCATCAGTGCAACAGTCAGGGATAATTTTGAGATATATTTGATGGAGAATACCATCTGCATCTAGAGAAAGAAATGTGGTGGTTGAACAAAGACCAAAAAAATATTACCTTTAATTTAAAAAAAAAACATGTTAACTTATGTAATTTTGCTCTCTCTCTTACATTTTATTTTTTTCTTTAATGATCTAACCTCTCTGAACACATTCAATATTGATCAATGCATAGAATGGAAATAATGTAAAGACTAACAGACTGCCTTCTGTTGGGGGGGGCAGAGGGAAGTGAAATTAGGGTAAAAATTGTGAAATTTAATAATAAATAAATTAAGAATCACAACATAAATAAATACATAAATGATAAAACATAGCGAGCTTTCCAATTTCAACTTTACAATTATAGACATGTTCTTAATCATGTGTATATAGACTTAAATTATAGATTTAAAATGAAGACAACTGGAATGGACTTAGGAGAAGGTCTAAGTCTGTTTTAATCACTCTGACCATATTGACAAAGGAAATAAAACGTCATTCAAACTAAAAAAAAAGAATTAAAGTAGGTCAAAGGATAATGAGGCATGTAACTTTTAAATTAACATATCTGCTTTCCTTCAGCCCTTTTTGTTTCTAACATATGATGTCATCTTAGACCTCTTCAATGGAGAGACATGACCCAACTATACCCATACCCTTTAAGTTCATTCTCTTCAATTATTTCTCTATCTTTTTTGGTTGTTTTTGCAAGGCAATTGGTAAGTGACTTGCACAAGGTCACAAAGCTAGATAATTATTAAGTTTCTGAGGTCACAATTGAACTCAGTTCTTCCTAAATTCAGGGTGGCTGCTCTAATCCACTGCACCATCTAGCTGCCCCTCATTCTTTTCAATTATATTAACCCTTTAATTATCTTAAGAGAAGTAAACTTCTAAAGAATTATAAGTATTATATCTTCCCTTTTAGGGTTGTATAGAATTTGATGATACTTACCAACATTTGTTTTGTTTTGTTTTGTTTTTCTTCCTCTTTTCATTTAGTTTTTTTCATATACCTCTTGAGTCATATATTTGGTGATTGAATTCTCTGTTCAGTTTTGGTCTTTGTCTCAGGAAATTCTGCAAGTCCTCAATTTGTTGAACATCCATCTTTTTCCCTGACAGTAAATATTGAATTTTGCAGTGTAGTAAATTCTGTGTTGTAATCCCAGGTCCTTTGTTCTCTGATATATTGGATTACAAGTCTTCCTATCCTTTAATTTTGAGGCTGATGGGTCCTCTGTGAGTCTAATTGTGTTTGCTTTGTATTTGAATTGTTTTCTTTCTGCTGCTTGCAACATTCTCTCCTTTATCTGAGAGTATTGGAATTTGACTATAACAGGTTTTGGAGTTTTTATCCTGGGGTCTCTTCCTGGAGCGGTTCTGTGGATGTTTTCAATTATCACATTGTTTTCTTGTTCTAGTAGATTTGGAGAGTTTTCCCTTATAATTTCATGCATGATGTTTTCCAGGTTCTTTTTTTTTTTTTTTTGATCTAGGCTTTCTAGTAGTCTGATGACTCATAGATTGTCTCTCTTGGATCTATTTTCCAGGTCATTCACTTTCCCTGGAAGGTATTTTACATTTTCTTCTGTTTTTTCAAACTTTTATTCTGTTTGATAGAATATTGTAGTCTTGTAGATTCATTGGTTTTCTACTTGTTCAATTCTAATTTTTAGGGTTTTATTTTCTTCAATTAGATTATTTTTTTTTCCTTTTCCATTTGGTTATTTTTACTTTTCATGGAGTTGATTTCTTTGGTCAATTTTTCATAATTTTCTTGCACAACTCTCATTTATTTTTCCATTTTTTCTTCTTCCTCTCTTTTTTGGTTTTTGTTTTTAGATTTTTCAAGGCAACGGGGTTAAGTGGCTTGGCCAAGGCCACATGGTTAGGTAAATATTAATTTTCTGAGGTCGGATTTGAACCCAGGTACTCCTGACTCCGAGGCTGGTTCTCTATCCACTGTGCCACCTAGCTGCCCTCTTCTTTGTTTTTTAATTTTTTTTAAACTTTTGTTTTTGAGTCCAATTTATAGACTATTTTGGTACTTCCCCTTCAAGTGTTTTTTTCATTGCTTTCTTCTTCACACATGGCACTGTTATTTTTGTCTATAATTTTCTATAGTGAGTGTTCTTTTAACTCTTGCTAAGCTTTGCTGTTTCAGCTCTGCCCCAGGTTTATAGGGAGCATAGATCCAAGCTTCTTTTCCCCCTGGGCTTAGGGTCTAATCTGTGGTTTGTAATTGGCCAAGATGTTATTTATGCAGTTCAGGCCTTGCCTTTGCAGAGGTTATTTTCCCTTAATTATGTCCAGGTTCTGACCTAGCAGTGTTTATTCCTGACCCAGTCCTGTCTCTTATCCCAGTTTTCCCAGGGTTCAGCCTTTGTTTAGGGTTGGGATCCTCCCTGCTTACTTGCTCTCTAGCTGTGGAGACCTTTGCTGTTGTTAAGCTGGTGGATTGCACTGTGGCTAAAAGCCTCTTCCTGACTCTCCCCACTCTCCTGTCTCCTCAGCTTTACTTCCTCTTTTTCCCCAGAGAGACAGCCTTCACTGAAGATTCTCCACAATGTCTACAGTTGAAAACTTCTTTGAATCTTCTCTTTTTCTTGGGGGGGGGGCGGGGATCTGTGTGAATGTCAGAGTATGAGGCTTCATTTGTATTTGATGTTAGCTTTATACCTCCATCAATGGCTCTGCCCCGGAAGTAATAATAAATTTTCGTGAGGAAATGCATGCATGCTTGGAGAAACCACAATTTTCTTTGCTTCCTTCTACCTACAACCATACCTAATTTTTTGCATTTTTGCAAAAAATCTTCAACTCAGTTCCATTATCATCAAATTTCTAAACTTCAGTGATAAGGAAAAATTTTTGATACTGTGAGTAGAAAGATATTATTTATATAAAAATAGCAATTTGAATCTCAGAAGATTTTTTATAAAGAATATGGAATAATAAGAAGATGGAATATATATTTTCTAAAATCCTTAATCATAGCATCAGTTTCCCAGCAAATCTAAACGTTTTTTAAAAGTAAAAGATAACTTAGAAATAACAGTCCAGGAAACCCAGTTTCAAAAGAATTTTTGAATTAGCATTAAAAATAAATAGCTAGAGCAATCAAGAAAACCTTAGAGAAAACATGAAGAATTAAACTGGTCACTAGAAATTAAAAACAAAAGGCAAATAAACAAAAGAGAACGAACACCCTTGGATTTTGGTAAACCTTGGAAAAAGAATTTCTGAAAAAATTCAGTATTTTGTATAGTTGATATTTTTGAACTACAATTATTTAGTTATCTCATTGGAATAAGCACAAGATGACAAAGTTAAAAAAACCTATTGTGTTATATTGTTAAATTGCTGGGCAAGAAGAATGCACTAGTATTAAAAAGCTGATCTTATAATTAAGAAGGCTAGATTTCAAATTCAACCATAGTCAGTCACTAAACAGGATTTCTATTATGTTCTGGGACTACAGACAAAGACAAAAGATTGTCCCTGATCTCATGAACTCAAAGTCAAATGGATGAAAAAATGTGAAATCAATTATGGAAAAAAACACCCAAATAGGATAGTTTGGAGATAATAGACAGAAGGAAGGTACTAGCATTAAGGGTTGACAAAAAATGCTTTCTGTATAAATTTATCTTTTATGAAATTTATTTTGAATGAAGATAGGGAATATAAAAGGTAGAAATGAGAAGTTTTGCAGTTGATCATATTATGAACTAAAGAAAAGTGAAATAAATCCAGGGCAGAAACTTTGAGGACATTAAGAATTATTGAATTTGATCAGAATGGATATTCAATGAAAGATACTATGTATAATAAGTTAGACAGGTAGGATGAGAATCAGGAGGGAGAAATGGCAGGAAAAATCAGCAATGAGAAGATCAAGAAGAGTGTGTCTGATATTATCAAGGTTTCAGAGTGGTCACAAGGATGAAGAATTAAGAAAAGATCCTTAGATTTAGCAATTAAAAGATCATTGGTAAATTTTGGAGAGAACAGTTTTGGTTGAATCAGGATAGAAACAAGGCTACAAAGAGCTGCCAAGACAGAGAAGAAGAAATGGAGGAACTTATTTTAGATGGCCTTCTCACAAACCGGGGAGAGATATCAGATAATAATAAGCATGAACAGAAGGATTAAGGAAGAGGGATTTTATTGTCTTGGTTTTTTGTGGGATGAGGGAAAATTAGGTATGGTTGTAGGTAGAAGGAAGCGACCAATAGAAAGGAATAGACTGAAGGTTGGTGAGTGCATAGGAATAAAGGCACTTTAATGTAGAAAATGGTAAAGAATGGATTGATGTATATGTAGAAGGACTGACCCTGACAAGGAGAGGGGTCAATTCTTCATTTGAAAAGGCCAAACAGAAGCTAATATTTTATCTGACAGTCAGAGGGGACCACTGGAATTTACTGAAAGGGAGAATGACATTTTTCAGATCTTTGATTTAAGAATATCATGTTTGATTAGCAGCTTTGAAAAAGTTACGAGTTTTAAAATAAACCCACATCAATTATCAGCATTTCCTCATATTATCAACAAAAAAAACAGCAGCAAGAAATGGAACAGAAATTTCATTTAAAATAACTGTAGGCAACAGTAAGTTCCTAAGACAAAGTTAGATACTATCTGAATGAAATTAAAAAGCACTATTCACCCTAATAAAATCAAATCTAAATAATTGAACAAATTTCATTTACACCTGGGTAAGTTGAGCTAATATAATAAAAATGACATTTCTATTTAAATTAAATTACTTATTCAGGGCATACCAATCTAACTATGCAAAATTATTTATTGCACTAGAAAAATGGTAACAAAATTCATTTGGATGAACAAAAGTTCAAGACTACCAAAAATAATTTATGAAAAATGCAAAAAGGTGGCCTATCTAAACCAAATCCAAAATTTTACATATATAGGTATTACCTATATATGAAAGAGCAGTCATCAGAATTGTTTGGTACTTGCTAAGAAATAGTGAATATTAATTTCAGATTTTCCTTTGAATATTTCCTCTCCATCACTTTCTATGTCTAATTATCCATACAATACTGCAATGAATTGAACTCTTAAAAATGAAAAAAAAATCTTATCTATTCTACTATCCATTAACATTAATGCCATTCTTGGTCAAAAATTTGTCTTTTCACCTTTTACATGTATCACTAAATTTGCCTTCTGAGCTAATAAAATTCTGAATATCAAAGAATAGAAAAAATTATTATCAAGTGCAAAAATTGTTATCTAAATACAAATTTCATTAATAATTGTTTACTCATTACTAGTAGGATACTCAGTCACAAATGGATAGAAGGAAATATGATTCAATGCCACTGTTGAATCTTGGTTTCCTTCTAGTTCTGAGAAATGAAGACTCTCATAAATATGCAAATCAAGAAATTGACTCTGTCCTAAAGTTCCAACCAACTTGAAGTGGCCCATGTTGTTTAAGAGTTGGTGACATTTTGTGTTAAAGTAGGAAAGTGAAGTGTTATACAAATGCACCAACATGGGGTGAGGAGGCTCCCAGCAACTTGTATAAACTAGTCATGAGTGTGTTAGAATGTTAGCAGTGTGATTGAAGAAGAGAGAAATTTTGCATCAGTGTAATTTAATATAAATACAAGTGTTCCACTTGTGTCAAGTGTTATACTTAGAAACGTCTTCCATTTATTTCTACTTCTGCTTCCCTGCCTCTACTCCTTCCTTTATGGTAAGGGAACTCATCCAAATAGCCTCCATCACCTGATTCTTCATCTCCATGACTCTAGTGTCTCCCTTCTACATTCATTTCTCACAGAGGTGATGAAATGATTTTCCTTGTGTCTAATCATGTTATGCTCCTGGTCAAAAAGATTCCCTGGCTCCCTATTGGTTTTAGAATTAAGTTACTTCATTATCTACCTTTACATATTTATTTCATAGTAAATTGTTTCCATAAATTCCTTTTTTCTCTTGGGAATTTCTTTCTATATAAGAAATGCAGGGTACGAAATTATTCATTTTGGATGGAATTCAAAAGTTCTTTATGTAGCTAAGAGATTTAAAATGATTGCAATTTGACCTAGATCATTTTGCCCATGATTAATCTATATGTTGAGAATATGCCTCATAATTTTCAGTGACTTCCTTAAAAAAATCCAAGTAATTAATTTGGTTTTTACAATGTGGCCAGGGGGAAAAATTCATTTTTTTCCTGGTATAAGTCAATTTGTTAAGATTCTATTCACTAAGCCCAGGTCTCCCTCTTATCTGTAAACAGCCAAAGCAACAATTTCTACAGGATTCCTAATTTGATACAAGAATAAAAGTTATTTTATATGCCAAAAATTGTTCCATTTGCTTTTATTTATTAACTTTTGTCATTTTGAATCCGTGTTGAGGGAGGGTAATAATTTTTTTCCCTTCCTTTTCAGACATTCAGTCAAGTCTGATTCAATGTGACCCCATGCATAATAATGTCCCTGGAGTTTTCTTGGCAATGATATTGGAAAAGTTTGCCATTCTCTTTGCCAATGCATTTCCATTTTTCCATGAAGTAACTGAGATAAATTGGAGAAGTGACTTGCCCAGAGTCACAGTACTAATAAATGTATGAGGATGAATTTGAACTCAGATCTCCCTGTCTTCAGGTTTGGTGCTCTATCCATTTCACTTTTAGATAATAATCATTAAGAAGACTTGGTGAATGAGATAGGCAAGTAGGTCATCAACTGAGGTTCATTACTTTGGAATGAAAATATCAAGCTAGTGATCTGTACTATTAAACTCAGGTTTCAGAGTAACTGACATTCCTTTCTTACACTTTCTTCTTTTGTTTTATTGTCATCTAATTTATTTAACTTAAAAGTAGAGTATATCATGCAGAATTCCAGACTGGATGAATTTTAAACTGGAATTAGAGTTGCCAAGAGAAATAGTCTTAGAAAGAAAAAGCAGTCTTAGTGATGTAACAATATCATTCAGATGGCAGAAAGTGAAGAGGATTTAAGTGTAAGGGGATAATAGACAGAGTATGTGGCCATGAGGAGTTCATCCTGAGAGTCATTGAGACCTGGGACAACAGGAATGTCCATACCAGAGTGCTCTGAAATCAGGAAGGAGCTCTGGCCCTTCTCTCTCTTTGTTCCCCTGCCTTTCATCCTTATCTTGTTGAATATTCTCAGGAAGGACCTTTTGTCCTTATCTCTCTGCCTTTCATCCTCTTCTTGTTCAAGTGTCCCAGGAAGGAGTTCTTGTACTTATCTCTCTACCTTTCATCTTTATCTTGTTGAAGATTCCACATTTTTCCAGGATACAGACATTTTGTGGCATGCCCTTTATACTTTCACAGGCCTGGAGATGAGGAATGCAGATACAAGGGGACTAGGCTTATATATACCCTTATTTCAACTATGTGAGCAGAGATGTAGCATATACCTGCAATAAACTCCTTGCTTATCTCTCACTGGCTGACTTTCATCATTCAACATGTGGGACATGTCCAGTGGAGCTCCCTGAAGAGTTGTGTGAATTAGACTCAGACCCAGCTGCCCAGAGTGGACTGCAACACTTAAGAAGCCTTCTTCCTTTTTTAAAAAAAACCATTTCTTTATTTTTGAATTTAACAATTTTTACCAAATCTTGCTTCCCTTCCCCATTCCCCACAAAAGGCAGTCTTTTAGTCTTTACACAATTTCAATACTATACATTGATCTCAATTGAATGTGTTGAAAGAGAAAGCATATTCTTAAGAAAAAAAATAAGAGATAGCAAGAATACATATTAGGATAACTTTTTGTTTTTTGTTTTTGTTTTAAATTAAAGGCAATAGTCTTTGGTCTTGAAATCAAACTCCACAAATCTTTCTCTGGATATGGATGGTATTCTCTATCACAGATACCCCCAAATTGTCCCTGATTGTTGCATTTATGAAAGGAGCAAGTCCCTTAAAATTGATCATCAACTGCATGTTGCTGTTATGGTGTGCAGTTTTATTCTGGTTCTGCTCATCTCATTCAGCATTAGGTCATGCAAATCCCTCCAGGCTTCTCTGAATTCACATACCTCCTGATTTCTAATAGAACAATAGTGTTTCATAACATAGATATACCACAATTTGTTAAGCCTTTCCCCAATTGATGGACATTCACTCAATTTCCAATTCTTTGAAACAACAAATAGAGCTGCTATGACTATTTTTGGTGCAAGTGATATTTTTACCCTTTTTCTTGATCTCTTCAGGATATAGACCCAGTAGTAGTATTGCTGAATCAAAAGGTATGGAAATTTGTATTGCCATTTGGGTGTAATTCCAAATAGCTCTCCAGAAGATTTGGAGGAGTTCACAGCTCCACCAACAATGAATTAGTGTCCTAGATTTCCCACATCCATTCCAACATTGATCATTGCCCTTTCTGGTCATATTGAACAGTCTGAGTGGTGTGAGGGGGTACCTTAGAGATGCTTTAATTTGCTTTTTTCTAATAATTAATGATTTAGAGCAATTTTTCATATGACTATGGATTGTTTTGATCTCTTCATCTGTATATTGCTTCCTCATATCCTTTAACCATTTGTCAATTGGAGAATGGTTTGTTATTTCTAAATTAAAATCTGTTCTCTATATATTTTAGAAATGAGTCCTTTGTCAGAAATGCTGCATATTTCTTTTGATCTTGGATAGAGTGGTTTTGTATCTGAAAAAGCTTTTTAATTTAATGTAATCAAAATTATCTAGTTTGTTTTTAATAAGCTTCCCCATCTTTTCCTTGGTCATAAACTTCTCCTTTTCCATAGATCTGATAGATAAACTATTCCTTGATCTCCTAGTATGCTTATTTTCATATATATACCTTCACCTTTTCTTTTATCAGTTCCTTCTTCTCTCCTCTTCCCTTTCCCTTTATGGGAGAATTCATCTCATTCACTTTCAAATTTGTAATTACTAACTCTTTATTGTCCTCCATGCTATCTTTCCTCTGTTTACATTTTTCCCCTTTTTGCACTTTATCCCCCAGTGTCTTGTTTCTGAATTCTGAATACCACCACCTTCAGTATATATGCCCCCTTGTATACAAATTTCCTCCCCATACTTTCCCCTTTCCCTTTGCCCCTTCTTCCTTATGTTAGTTCCTCTTTTCTTCTCCCTCTCCCTTTTATCATTTTATATTGAAAGCTAAGATAAGTTTCCTAACTTAATTGAGTGTGTGTATGTTAACTTTAGGCCTAATCTGATGAGAGTAAGATTCAGGTGGTTTTCATCACCTCCTTTCTTCCTCTCTATTGCAATAGGTTCTTTGTAGCACTTTATGTAATGTGATTCACCCCATTCATTCTCCTTCATCCTCCCATCTCATTGCAGTTACTCCCTCTTTTTCATTTTTTTCTTTTTTTTTAGGTTTTTGAAGGCAAATGGGGTTAAGTGGCTTGCCCAAGGCCACACAGCTAGGTAATTATTAAGTGTCTGAGGCCAGATTTGAACCCAGGTACTCCTAACTCCAGAGGCAGTACTCTATCCACTGTGCCACCTAGCTGCTCCTGTCACCCTCTTTTTAAGGAGATATTGTTTTTAAATCATTCTTTCAGCATCACAGATAAGTAATGATTTTCTTCACTTCTGGTGTGGTATATTCTGTCTAACAGAATTACAATTCCCAGGAGCTATGAGAATCTTTCTCCTGGGTGGGGATATAACCAGTATCATCTTTTTAGATAGCAGTATTTTCTTTACCTTTTTTTTAGTTTTCCATGTATCTCTTGAGTCTCCTCCTTTATGTACAAATTTTCTATTTAGTATTGGTCTTTTCATTAGGAAGAGAAGGAAGCCTTCTATTTTGTTAAATGTCCATCTTTTCCTCATAAGAGAAGGTTCAGGTTTGTTTTTGTTTTTTTAGATTTTTGCTAGGCAATGGGGTTAGGTGGCTTGTCCAAGGCCACACAGCTAGGTAATTATTAAATGTCTTATGCCAGATTTGAATTCAGGTACTCCTGACTCCAGGGCCATTGGTCTATATACTGTGCCTCCTAGCCACCCCAAAGGTTCAATTTTGCCAGATAGTGAATGCCTGGCTGCATTCCAAGCTCCCTTGCTCTTTGAATATCTCATTCCTGGCCCTTCAATCCTTTAATGTTGATGCAACCATGTCCTGAGTAATCCTTACTGTATCTCCTTGGCATCTAAATTCTTTCTTTCTGGCTGCTTATAGGATTTTCACTTTTATCTGATAGTCCTGGGATTTGGCCACAAGTTCCTTGGTATTTTCATTTGGGATCCCTTTCTGGATGGGATGAACATATTCTTTCAGAAACTATTTTGCCTTCCGGTTCCATGATAAGAGGACAGTTTTCCAATGCTGTAATATCAAGTCCAGGCTTTTATTTCTCTTCAATGTTTTCAGGAAGCCCAGTGATTCTTAGGTTGTTTCTTCTTGTTGTATTCTCAAGGTCAGTGGTTTGCTAATGAAGTATTTCCTATTTTCTTCCATTTTTTTCAATTTTTTTTGATTTTAACAGATTCTTGTTGTATCATGAAAATAGTAGTTTCCACAGATTCCATTCTTTTTTAGAGAAGAATTTTCTTCATTTATCTTCAGCAAATCTTTTTCAAATTGTTCAATTCTATTTTTGAAGGAGTTTTCTAATTTCCCTAGTGTAGTTTTGAAAGAATTCTTTTCTTTTTGTATTTGTTCAATTGTATTTTCCAAGGATTTTCTTTCTTGTCATGAAATGTTAATTTTCTCTTAAGCTTTTTTCCCAATTTTTTTCAGTTAATTTTTAAGCTATTTAATGATTTCTTCTGGGGAGTCTTTCTGGGCTGGAGACCAATTCATATTTTCCTCAGAAGTCCATTCTCTCTCTGAGGCAGGGTCTTTAGTTTTTAGATAGTTTTCTATGGACCCCACTTACAACTGGCCTTTCTTCATTTTCCTAGGATTTTGTATTGGGGGTGGGGCTGGTTCATAGATGTTTGAGTTTCAAATCCCTGTAGGCCTTGCTCACTGGATTAGTAACTTCAATTAGCTGGCAACTAGGAGTTGCTGGTTGCTTTCTCTGGAGTGTCTGTGGACTTTATTTGAGTCCCTTTTCCTAGGACTGGTGATGGTGAGGGGTTGGCAACAGGGCCTGAATTGTCTTTGAACAATGTGGACTGTGCCCTGGAGGCAAGAATGTTAACCTCACTTTAAGCTAAGAAAGCTCAGCTACCCACACCTGAGTCTGGTGTGTGTGGGGGGGGAGGGGCTGTTACTGTGTGGATCACAAGAACAATATGTCAGAGGTAGCATTAGAAGCCAGGTCTTACTCATTTCAGGTTGAATAACTTGCTCAGGATCACAAGAACACTATGTCAGAAGTAGGAGTAGATGGCAGATCTTCGTCATTTTATTTATTTTTTGTTATTTTTTTTTGCAAGGGAAACAGGGTTAAGTAGCTTGCCCAAGGCCACACAGCTTGGTAATTATTAAATGTCTGAGAATGGATTTGAACACAGGTACTCCTGACTCCAGGGCCGGTGTTTTATCCACTACGCCACCTAGCCACTCATGATCTTCCTAATTTTAGATCAGCTTTCTATCCGTTAGGCCTTACTGCTTCCATACATTTCTAATTGATAGAAAATTTCCTTTTACAGCAAATCCAAATATTGCCATCTTCACTATCTAAGCATTTTTGCTGAATCTGATCTAAGGCCAAGAAGAACAAGTTCAATTCCTCTTCCAAATGACTTCCTTTAAATAACTGCAACTTGTAGTTTTGTCCTCCTTTGCATCTGTTCTTCACCAGGCTCCAGTTCCTTATTATTTGTCATGATTTCTAGTCTTCTCTTAACTCGAG